>NC_079387.1:10986041-11113541 GCF_021018895.1 Seriola aureovittata
GCCTTACTATACTATGACGTTTTTATGACTTTTTATGCCTGACTACACTTTTTCGTTTTTATGACTTTTTATGCCTTACTATACTATGACTTTTCGTGTCTTACTATATTATGACTTTTTTGTGACTTTTTATGCCTTATTATACTGTGACTTTTCATGCCTTACTATATTATGACTTTTTTGTGACTTTTTATGCCTTAATATACTATGTCGTTTTTATGACTTTTTATGCCTTGCTGTACTATGACTTTTTATGCCTTACTATACTATGTCGTTTTTATGACTTTTTATGCCTGACTACACTTTTTCGTTTTCATGACTTTTTATGCCTTACTATACTATGACTTTTCATGCCTTACTATATTATGACTTTTTCATGACTTTTTATGCCCTACTATACTATGACTTTTCGTGTCTTACTATATTATGACTTTTTTGTGACTTTTTATGCCTTAATATACTATGTCGTTTTTATGACTTTTTACGCCTTGCTGTACTATGACTTTTCATGCCTTACTATACTATGACGTTTTTATGACTTTTGATGCCTTACTATACTATGACTTTTTATGCCTTACTATATTCTGACTTTTTTGTGACTTTTTATGCCTTAATGTACTATATCTTTTTTATGACTTTTTATGCCTTGCTGTAATATGACTTTTCATGCCTTACTATATTATGACTTTTTTGTGACTTTTTATGCCTGACTACACTTTTTCGTTTTTATGACTTTTTATGCCCTACTATATTATGACTATTTTGTGACTTTTTATGCCTTATTATACTGTGACTTTTCATGCCTTACTATATTATGACTTTTTTGTGACTTTTTATGCCTTAATACACTATGTCGTTTTTATGACTTTTTACGCCTTGCTGTACTATGACTTTTTATGCCTTACTATACTATGACGTCTGAGGAAGTGTAAGTGTGTTTTTAATGTGATTGATGAAAACAAAGCAGCACATTCAACCATGATCAAACTGTCACATCACTGATGTCAGGAGTCATCATCAAACTGTCAATAACTGATCAGATGATCAATAACTGCAGCTGTGTCTTGTTCTCTCCATCAGATTCCTGTGAACTCACAATCGACACAAACACAGTGAACAGAAGGATCAAACTGTCTGACAACAACAGGGAGGTGAAAGTTGTGGAGGAGGATCAGTCATATCCTGATCATCCAGACAGATTTGACCAGTGTCCTCAGCTGCTGTGTTCAACTGGTCTGACTGGTCGCTGTTACTGGGAGGTCGAGTGGAGAGGAGGGGTTAATATATCAGTGAGTTACAGAGGAATCAGCAGGAGAGGAAACAGTAACGACTCTGTGTTTGGAAGGAACGATCAGTCCTGGAGTCTGAACTGCTCTGATGATCATTACTCTGTCTGTCACAATGACATAAAAACATCCTCCTCCTCCTCCTCCTCCTCCTCCGTCTCTAACAGAGTAGCAGTGTATGTGGACTGTCCTGCTGGCTCTCTGTCCTTCTACAGAGTCTCCTCTAACAAACTGATCCACCTCTACACCTTCAACACCACCTTCACTGAACCTCTGTATCCTGGGTTTAGGTTTAGGTTCAGTCCTGGTTCCTCAGTGTCTCTGTGTTGAATGTAGCAGAGAGAGAAACGTTCTCACTGTTGAACAGGTAGTTCAGTCTCCACATGTCTGTCTCTTTCACTCACAAGTTTTCAAATTCATGTATTAATAAATTAAGTTTTTGATGAATAATCTATCTATCAACCTTCTTGTCTTTTCACAATAAAAGCATCACTGATAATAATCTTTGTGTTTTGTCTGAATCTGAGGACGACTGAGTCGATTCAGTTAAAACTAAAACACTGTCACAGTTTGTTTGAAAAGTCTGAGAAAAGACAAAGAGAGTCAATGAAAATGTTGTTGAGGCTCTCAGTGTTGAAGGTTTACATTCAGAGAAAAGACTGAAGGTTTTGAGGTTGTTGGTTCAATCCTGAGACAGAGATTTAATGTTAAAAGCCAAAGTCCAGAGGAAAGACTGGAAGTCTCCAAGAGAAGAACTGGTTTTTGTTTCTGTCCCAGTCTCTCAAGCTGTTGAAGACTTGTCTAAAGGTTAGAGGTCATGGGTTTTAATCCTCAGTGACTCAATGAAGTTTGAAGTCCGACACTAAAAGTTGAGAACTCAAAATCTCTCTCAACCTCAAAGTGTTGAGACATTTAGAGGTTGTGTGTTTGATAATTAGCAAGTCAGAGAGTCCAACACCCAGAGGAAAGACTGAGAAGCTTTTAGAAAAGGCCAATTATCTAAAGCGCATGTCTTTGGACTGTGGGAGGAAGCCGGAGCACCTGGAGGAAACCCACGCACAACATGCTGATTCTGCACAGAAAGGCCACTGCACCACCGTGCTGCCCTGCTGATCTTTAACATGCACCTGATTTTCCTGGCAGTTACTCTGCATGATGAGTACTTTTACTTTGATACTTTCACTACATGTTACAGATAGTACTTGTGGACTTTTACTCAGGTAAAATTAGGATGGACAAGTCAGTTTAGTGTCAGGTCAATTTTCTCCTCCTCCATTAGCTGGCGGCCAGAACATAATCAAAGGCTAATTTAAGATATTGATAAAAATGCAACTGGACTTTACTGTGTTACTGTTCACATGTGGCGCTGTGGCCCACAGTCACAGACAGAGGTGGTACGAAGATCATATGGTCACTTTTTTGGGTAGAATCGCGATCCACGGGCTTTCTCATCATCTGCATCATTTTTCCCCTCTGATTTTATTCTGAAAATCTGGACCGGAAGTTGTGGTTCCTATCTTTCCGCTGCTTTGACACTTCTCTCTCATGTTTGTGAGCTCGTTCACCCACAGTCACATATTATACATCTGACTGACTGATTTACTGAACTCTGGTTTTTTCCTCACATCACACATCGTATGTCCGCTCCATCCATCCGAGTTTTGTCAAGCAAGCAACACAACCTTTGTAACTTCCTTAAGAAATTGTCAGAATAAAAGCTTACAATAGTTTGAAATAAAACATTGCTGTAAAAACTTTCTCACACTTTTATTTTCTAGACCAGATTGCTGAAGAGGAAGTGATTCTGCGGGTAACTTGCTGCTCAGATGGAGACCAATTTTTGTATTAAATAATATGATGGGTCAGATATTTTACTGCTGGCAAGCCGCCAGTCGCCGACCACTGCAGTTTAGGGATGTTATTGCCAAACTCTACAAGAAGGACTCAAGCGTCCCTTGTGTATCCAGCAAGACTGCCAAACCTCTGCACTGCAGTTAGATGACAATACTACTAATGACTGTCCCTGGATTTCAAGGCACTTTGTGCCGCTGGCTTGTGGACCAGCCTTCAATGAAAATGTTGTTGAGGCTCTCAGTGTTGAAGGTTTACATTCAGAGAAAAGACTGAAAGGTCCTAAAAGAAGAGGTCTACATTAACCTGCTTGATCCTGATCACGTCAGAAAGTCCAACACTCAGAGGAAAGAATGACAAGCTTTTAGAAATGATGTCTCCAGTCCCTCTGACCTAATGTCTCACAGTGTTAGAGGACTTTTCAGGTGTTTTACAGTCATGGTTTTGATCCTCAGGTGAAGTTTGAAGTCCAACACCAAAAGTGAAGTAAAACTCTCTTTCAGTGGTTCAAGCAGTTACAAACGGATTTATTTAACCAACAGTCCAAAATCCAAAGATTCTCATTAAAATAACTAAATTATATTAAATTATATTAAATTAAAAACTATTTGATTATAAAAATCGTTGCTGATTCATTTTCTCTCCATCTTCTAACTGGTAAATTGACTAATTGCTGCAGCTTTAGTTCTTATAATTATTTTATTTAACAATGATTAATTGAAATTACAGTTATTCCCATCCATCCATCCTTGTTCTCCCCTTCTGGTGCTGCAGGAACAGCTGTTGTTCCTCGCTCTTGCCGGCAGGTGTCGCCATTTAGCTGCTTCCTTCACCGCAGGTTCTATGATTTACTATGGCAAATGATCATTTTATCGCCTCTAATCACAGTGAATGATTATTGATTAGCCAGCTGAGGCTTGTAGACATTGAAATGGCTTGAGGATTAAATACCAAGTAGTTAAACTACCAGCCGAGTGGATGATCGCCGGGCTGGGATGTGAAGTAACGGCGGAGGCAGCATCGACACTTGTGACTTTTTTTCTGGGAACGATTCAGTCCATCCGGTGAGTGAAGCTATAACCGATCACTGGATTAATAACTAGTCAATGAACCCGCCAGGAGCAGGTAAGTTACATTAAAGCCTCCGCGGCCGTTGGAACTTAACCAGCTAACTTAGCTAGTTTAGCTAGTAGCGAGCTAGCAGGAGAAGCTAACAGCTACATAAACTGTTTAGACATTTAACGTTCACCTTAATAAGCGCAGTTAAGTGACTGTGCTGCACTTAAAGTAGCAGCACTACCTCTAATCCTGAGCTCCACGTTAGTGAGACATGTTTCTGTTCAATATATTTCCTCAGTAAAACCGTAAAGTCTCAGTTTAAATGAGCTAAACTTCGCCCTAATTGTCCCTTTTTCTTGTTGAGTTTCGTCACAGCAAAGCGACACAGAACAATGAAGCGCCATGTCCAGAGCAGCCGCCCCCCGCAGGAGATCACGGTGCTGGTGTCACCAGCCTCAGCTGCCTCTTAAACATTATCACCAGTGTATAAACGGGCCTGTCTACTGTCAGGGCTCTGGTGGAGCAGACGTGAGGAGAGAGGCCAGCAGGAAGTCATGGAGGAGGAGGTGAGCGTGGAGTATTTACTGGAGCAGGTGATGCACAACGACGCGGGGAAGAGGCTCCAGGTGGGCCAGGAGGTCACAGAGCTCATCCTGGACGGGGAGAAGTCCCCCGAGCTGGAGCAGGACCAGGCCACGCTGGACAGGATGGTGGAGGCGGTGGCCGGCTCCTGGGTCAACTCCAGCAACTTCAAGGTGAGGACAGGCTGTTGGTTTAAAGGTGGAGACGCTTGTTGCTGGAGGAGAGGTGGGAAGAATGAACACACTCCAAGTCTGTCACCATCATTTTAAAAATAACTGTAGAGATGCTGTGAACAAGACACTTGACTCTCAGCTGTTGTTACAGCTGCTTCTCATGAATGAAGAGTCCTTCACAGGTAATGGAGATATTAGTTCCATTAGAGCTCAGCTGAGCAACAAACTAGTCACCTGTCACAGTGTTAAAGCTAAAGATGTGTGACTCAGTGCTGCTGTAAACAGCCTCAGTCTCCACTTTAACTGCCTGACTCAGAAAATAGTGAGAAATGTCGTCACAGACGCCCAGAGCTCAAAGTGAAACAAACCCACAGTAGAAAACTTCAGAATAATTAGAAATAAATGAAAATTATTAAAAGAAAATTAAAGTACTTACAAAGGAAACAGAAACTCATTTCAGTTTTCAGTTTGAACCGTGACATGTTTGATATTTTTACTGTTGGGTCGTTTCGTCTAATTTAACAAATTATTTTTTAAGCTGGATTATAGGTGCAAAAGTCTTAATTTGTAAAGTAACTGTGTCAGATAAACTCAGATTGAAACCTGATCCTTGCTGATTCCTGTAACTCACTGATGTATGAACCAGTCCTCTCCACCCGACCAGTCAGACCAGTTCTCCACTGGTCAAATGTGTCTGGATGATCAGGATGTGACTGATCCTCCTCCACATGTGTCACCCTCCTGTTGTTGTCAGACAGTTTAAGGTTTCTCTTTACTGTTTCAGGACTTTGAGACTTTGTGGTGTGAAGATGTTGATCCATAAGAACCAAAAACCATCTCAGTGTAGTTTTACACCTCCTCTCTCAGGCTTCTCTCTGGAGCTCTAGTAACATCAGTCAGGAGACAGTCTGTTGAAATAGCTGGTCAGGATCGATATCATGCTCCTTTGACCTTCCCCCCGCCGCCCGAAGCTTCCAGAAATAATGCACTTTCCAAGTAGAAGCAGGAACACTGTACACAGGAATATCAGGAGTACAGAGTCAGTATTTATGCTCTTTCTCAATGAATTGTGAATTAGCAGCATAAAAGACCCACATTTTTCACTCTCATATCTCACAATGTCTCCACTGGTGGTCAGTTAGTTTACAGTGCGTCTATGATTGTCACTCTTTATTGTGTATGTCCTAATAAGTGTGAATCCTGTCAGTGTAATGTAGTGTTGTAGTGACTCAGTGTGACCACAGGGGGGCAGTAAATACTCTATCAGTCAGTTTACAAACATGTTGACATGAGTGTTTATAGCAGTTTAATAATATCTGTGTTCACATACAGAGGGTCATTATCAGACTGATGAACATTAGAGCTAAAATAATGCAGAAATATGGAATAATGTCAGTGTGAGTTTCAGTCTTGTTGTCAGTGCTGTATGTGGAGAGTTGTAGTTACTGACAGTAACCACTGGGGGGCAGTGATCATGGTAGTTTCTCTGAGTGAAGACATCACTGTTGGTATCAGTGTCGTTAACATCCGTCATTAGTACAACTCTATTAACAAGATTTAAGTCATGTCAGGTGACATCATGTCATCAGTTTTTTCTTTTCACCACCAGAAGCTGCAGAAACTCATGGGGAACTCTGTCTGTCATCTCATTGGTTGTTAAACAGACCTTTATGTTGGTGTTAGTCAGAGAAACTATCAGATCTGACCTCAGGAATGAGATTGTCTCTGTTTTATTTAGAGGCGGGAGGAAAGGTTGTGAATCAGGTTTTTCTAGTTTCCTCACTGAGGTGGAGGGAAATGATAGAGAAACCAAAGTTACATAAAAGCAAAGATGGAAGGACAGAAGCCGAAGAATATTGACGGTGATCCGCATGATCTGCTCCTGATCCCTCCTCCATCACAGGTGAAGCCGTGGCTGATTCCAGGAAACAGCTCACCTGTCTCACTCTTTTCTCTGCAGGCGTCAGATGGAGCCTCTTCTTCTCCAACTCTGTTTGAACCAAGTGTAAGTTTGCTTTGTTTGATACGTTCACTTTGTCTTTAGTGACTTCACTGCGTGTTTCCTGCTGTATAATGTTTGTGTTTGTTCAGTTCTTATTTCATCAGGGTTAGAGGTTAAAGAACTCTTGTGTTGAAGGATTAACATCCTTGTTGTTGGATCATTGATTTACTGGAATCAAACAATAAGATCAACAGCTGATGTTTATTTCCTGTCCTCACCTGTCAGAAAACAAAGTGCCTTTATATGTGAGTAGAAGACGTCATCTCCACCAGCGTAAAGTCAGACACAACAGAATACTGTTTCCTGTGAGTCCTTTCAGAGTAAAGTGCAGAGAGTACTTGAAGCTGTAGTGTTGCTGCCTGTGTGAGTTTCTGTCTTTATGTGCTCAGGTTCGTATCACAGGAAAAGTGTATGAATGTACAGAGGAGAGTGTCAGTGATGTCTAAACCATGTTATAAAATATATATTTAGTCAAACTGTCTCTTTAGCAGCAGCTGAATCAGCTGTGATCAGCTCCTGTCTGCAGTGTCTCATGATGTTCTGTTTTACTGTGAAATTGAAGGAAGCTTTATTGTGGAGGGACATCAGAGACAATGATATAATGAGTAAGTGAAGTCACTGAATCAGATCAACATGTGTTTGATGTCTCTGTTCAGATCTGCTTGAGTTACGAGTCTGAGGAGAAGGATCATTAAGTGTTTTAAAGTATCTTAATCTCTTTTATGATGTTTAGTGGTCGGGTTGTAAAACTGAATCAGTGGATGTTAATGATCGTCCATGAACCCAAGTGTTTGCTGGGCTGCTCTTCACGTCACTGCAGCTTCATGACGCCATCTAGTGGACTGATGGTAGAAGTGCAGCAGCTGATGGCAGCTTCCTCTGCCTCACACTGATATGAAACAGAGAAGAAGAGCCAATCAGTGGAGGAGCAGCTGGAGAAATGATGTACATTTGAGTCGATGTGCAGATGAATGATGTGTGTTTCTCTCCACATGAAGGTAGAAAGTGTGTGTGAGCTGATGTGGATGTGAACTCAGCAGCATGGATCAGTGTGAGGACAGAGAGGAGGGAGCCCCTCCCTCTAAAACCACTCTGTGTGGGGAACATGAGAGAAAGATCAGAGCTCAGAGGTGAGATGAGGATCTCTAACTGTCCATGACTCACATCACTGCTCCATCATTATTCACACTCAAAGCTCTGTGTGTTAGGGTTAGAGACACACCACACTCTGCTGGACCTGGACCTGGACCTGGACCTGGACCTGGACGTAGACGTAGACCTGGACCTGGACCTGGACCTGTTGCAAAGAGGTAGGCTGTAACTCAAATGATAATATTGCTGTAGTTTTAAATAGCTGTGTATCCAGAGGTTTATTAATGTGTTTATTTGCAGCATCGTTCTTCTTCATGTTTTTATTCTCATATCTGAAAGCTGTGCAGTATAACCAGTCTTTAACTGCAGACCTCAATTTAACATTTCCTCCACACACAGTCTGACTGTTGAACCCTCTGTTCCTGTTGTCAGACGACTGAGTATAAAACGTGGTTCATCTCAATTCCCTTAAATCCTCGTTTCCCTCTTGCATCTCTTCCCTGCGTCTTCGTCCCTCCGACTGAAGACATGAGAGATGATGAAGGAAAAGATGTGAGGAGAGAGGAGACAAGGAGACGAGGAGACATGATTTTAGAGAAATGAGACGTCCTTCTCTCTGAACCTTCATCTCCTCTGACAGCGGCTCAGCTGGATCAGCTGTCAGCTACATGTGCATGAACCATTTCTCATGACATTGAGCCACTGAACTGCATGTTCAACAGGTTTTCTGTTCAGTGGTGAAAAAACACACTTATCCTGGTTTCTTAACTGTATCCACAATAGACTGTTTGACTGTGTTCTGGAAGCACTTCAGATTAAATCCTGTGTCTTTCAGGAGGAAACAGGAAGAACCTGGATCCACCTGTGTGTCCATGAAGAGTGACGGGTCCATGGATCGTCCTCTTCAAGTCAGAAGATCAAGAAGGTCAGAATTTAAATCTGACAGAAAGACATTTCTCACTTAAATTCAGCTGTTGTGTTCAAGAAGCTATTAAAGATATTTTCCATCCGTTTTTATTCAACATGCACATTTATCAGTTCTGTTTTTGTTTCAGGATCCAGCAGCAGAGACCAGACTCTCCTGAACCCAGCTGTCTGTCTTTAAAGAGCGACCGGTCAAAGGGCAGGCTCATTGACTTTAAAGGGCGACGTCCATCAGCTGATCAGATGTAAGCTGTAACTGACAGTGAGACTGAGGTTGTTGTAGAAAAGAACTAGTTTGTACGACGTGTTGTCGGACCCGGTCTGAAATCAAAGTGTTTGTGTCTGTTGTGAACGTCCTCACTGGAAGGTGGAGGTAAAACAGTGGAGGCTTGGTGAGAGCTGTTGGGACTAAAGCAAACACTGAGCTGAAAGCTACAAACAGCTGCAGACTGAGCTGTTGATTCTCAGTGGGATCAGCAGGACTAGTAAACCTTTACCGCTACAGGGAGTCGTCTGATTGGCCGTCACATCCAAACGTGACTTCATGGACCTTTAGCTTGTGTCTGTCTCTGTGTGGACAGACATAATGTGAGCTCATTCTTCATGATTCCTCCACAGAGTGGACCAGGAGAGCTCAGAGGTTCCCAGGTCTCAGTCTGCCCAGCAGCATCAAACACAGCTGGACTCCATATTTATGGTCTGTACATGTACAACAACTACTGTTCCATCTGTTGTGTTCACAATAATCTCCATGCAGCACTTTCAGACCAGTGGACTGTCAGTCTGTCCAACATGGATCTGATGTTTGATGCTGTCATTCATATAGTTTTCTGTTCCAGCTGCTGGAGGAGAACATGGTCACTTTTGTGAAGAATGAGCTGAAGAAGATGCACAAGCTTCTGAGTCCAGATTACCCAGAATGCTCAGGGAGTCAGAGGGAGGATGAGGAGGTGTTGGACGGTGAGGATGAAGAGCAGAGGAGGAGCAGCAGAGAGGCATTTGTGAAGATCACAGTGAACTTCCTGAGGAGAATGAAGCAGGAGGAGCTGGCTGACTGTCTGCAGAGCAGTAAGAGGATTTCTCTAAAGATTCAACATGATGGAGAAATGAGACATTTACTAACATCAACACATTCCTCAGGGATGATCATATTTTCTTGATGATTCAGTAAAGATTTAATTTCTTGTCTTTTCGTTCAGGACAATAATTTAATGATGTTATTTAATCTAAACACTGACCAGTTTTGATGCCCTGATGATGGATAAATGGTGAAGGGGCAGAGACATCTCCTCCAAAGAAAAAAACAAATTTTTATCAACTACAACATTAAAGTCAACTTGTTATTATAATATTGATCATGACCTCTCTGTCCTCCGTCCCCTTGATGGGACCCTCGAGGACGGGTGGACCATCACTCATTTAATGCACAAAATTCTAATTTCAATGCTGCTTCTACAAACAATGTTTGGGAACATTATAAACTATGAACTATAAATCCTAAACTGTAAATCTTCGTTACTGGTCATTGTGTTTTTGCAATGCTGCCATAGAGCAGCAAATTGTTTTTCTTCTAATGCTAGTTTTGGATCAGTGGCTGCCCTGCAAAGCTGTGTTAAGTAGTGTTGTTAGTGTCGGCGTGTCAGGAAACAGGATGGGAGGGGCAAGGGGGCGAGGAGTAGCTCACAGTGTGAATTTGTTTAGAGTCTTACTCCATTCTGTTTTTGGTGAACAATTTAGATACAGCGACTTTAAGAAAATATACTTTTGTGTCCTTTCAGAATCTCCTGCTATGTGCCGACCGAGACTCAAATCTAACCTGAAGAAGAAGTTCCAGTTTGTGTTTGAGGGGATCGCTAAAGTAGGAAACCCAACCCTTCTGAACCAGATCTACACAGAGCTCTACATCACAGAGGGAGGGACTGGAGAGGTCAATGATGAACATGAGGTCAGACAGATGGAAACCGCATCCAGGAAACCAGTCAGACCAGAAACAACCATCAGGCAAGAAGACATCTTTAAAGCCTCACCTGGAAGAGACAGACCAATCAGAACAGTGATGACACTGGGAGTGGCTGGCATTGGGAAAACAGTCTTAACACAGAAGTTCACTCTGGACTGGGCTGAAGACAAAGCCAACCAGGACATACAGTTCACATTTCCATTCACCTTCAGAGAGCTGAATGTGCTGAAAGACAGAAAGTTCAGCTTGGTGGAACTTGTTCATCACTTCTTTACTGAAACCAAAGAAGCAGGAATCTGCAGGTTTGATCAGTTCCAGGTCGTGTTCATCTTTGACGGTCTGGATGAGTGTCGACTTCCTCTGGACTTCCACAACACTGAGATCCTGACTGATGTTACAGAGTCCACCTCAGTGGACGTGCTGCTGACAAACCTCATCAGGGGGAAGCTGCTTCCCTCTGCTCGCCTCTGGATAACCACACGACCTGCAACAGCCAATCAGATCCCTCCTGAGTGTGTTGACGTGGTGACAGAGGTCAGAGGGTTCAATGACCCACAGAAGGAGGAGTACTTCAGGAAGAGGTTCAGAGATGAGGAGCAGGCCAGCAGGATCATCTCCCACATCAAGACATCACGAAGCCTCCACATCATGTGCCACATCCCAGTCTTCTGCTGGATCACTGCTACAGTTCTGGAGGAGGTGTTGAAAACCAGAGAGGGAGGAGAGCTGCCCAAGACCCTGACTGAGATGTACATCCACTTCCTGGTGGTTCAGTCCAAACTGAAGAAGGTCAAGTATGATGGAGGATCTGAGACAGATCCACACTGGAGTCCAGAGAGCAGGAAGATGATTGAGTCTCTGGGAAAACTGGCTTTTGAGCAGCTGCAGAAAGGAAACCTGATCTTCTATGAATCAGACCTGACAGAGTGTGGCATCGATATCAGAGCAGCCTCAGTGTACTCAGGAGTGTTCACACAGATCTTTAAAGAGGAGAGAGGCCTGTACCAGGACAAGGTGTTCTGCTTCGTCCATCTGAGTGTTCAGGAGTTTCTGGCTGCTCTTCATGTCCATCTGACCTTCATCAAGTCTGGACTCAATCTGATGTCAGAAGAACAATCAACCTCCAAGAAGTCTGAACCAAGACGAGACAAATCTGCAGAGACAAACTTCTACCAGAGAGCTGTGGACGAGGCCTTACAGAGTCCAAATGGACACCTGGACTTGTTCCTCCGCTTCCTCCTGGGTCTTTCAGTGCAGACCAATCAGACTCTCCTACGAGGTCTGATGTCACAGACAGGAAGTGACTCAAAGACCAATCAGGAAACAGTCCAGTACATCAAGAAGAAGATCGAAGAGACTCCCTCTGCAGAGAAAAGCATCAACCTGTTCCACTGTCTGAATGAACTGAATGATCGTTCTCTAGTGGAGCAGATCCAACAGTCCCTGAGATCAGGACGTCTCTCCACAGATAAAATGTCTCCTGCTCAATGGTCAGCTCTGGTCTTGATCTTACTGTCCTCAGAAGAAGATCTGGACGTGTTTGACCTGAAGAAATACTCTGCTTCAGAGGAGGCTCTTCTGAAGCTGCTGCCAGTGGTCAAAGCCTCTAAGAAAGCTGTGTAAGTGTAGAGAGAGTTGATTTATTCATTATTATATAAAGACACTTCTGTCTTTTCAACAGGAGAGAAAATAACTTCCTTTCTTCTTTAATTCCTCATGATCATCTCTTCAGACTGAGTGGCTGTAACCTCTCAGAGAGAAGCTGTGAAGCTCTGTCCTCAGTCCTCAGCTCCCAGTCCTCTAGTCTGAGACACCTGGACCTGAGTAACAACGACCTGCAGGACTCGGGAGTGAAGCTGTTGTCTGCTGGACTGGAGAGTCCACTCTGTACGCTGAAGACTCTCAGGTCAGGATCCATCAACCTGTTTATCTGATGACAGTTTAACAGAGCAGCAGGTGTTGACAGAGGGTTCCTGTGTGTTGTTTTGTGTGTTCAGTCTGTCAGGATGTCTGGTCACAGAGGAAGGCTGTGCTTCTCTGGCCTCAGCTCTGAGCTCCAACCCTTCCCACCTGAGAGAGCTGGACCTGAGCTACAATCATCCAGGAGACTCAGGACTGAAGCTTCTGTCTGCTGGACTGGAGGATCCAGACTGGAGACTGGACACTCTCAGGTATGTAGAGGCCTGCTGCAGACACACACACTGTCTGATAGAGGAGGAAGAGCTGAAACAGTTTCTGTGTCACAGCTGACGACAGATCTGTACAGAAGAGCTTTGACTTCAACAACAACAACAACAGAGGAGTTTTCTCCTGATGACTTCAATGTCTAATTATGACTCACTGTGTCATATTTAGAGATCTGTCAGTTGTGAATCCATCTGTTGTCAGCTGTGTCTGTGACCTGAGTCTCTACAGATGTTTTGATCAGACTTTATTTCAGGCTGTATCAGGAAACATTTCAGCTGCAGCTGCTTTAACTGCTCCTGAACCAACAGAGTGTTTTCACCAGAACAGTCCAAAGACTGTAGAGACGTGTTCAGTGTTGACACACCAACAATAATAAAACCATCCACACTGATCACAGACATTCATGTCCCAGTGTCTCCAACCAAGGAGGAAATCAGAGACAATTCAATCAGGTCACATCATCATGTCTCTGTCTTCTCAAACATTGATGATCAATAATCAATGTGGTCAATGTACATCCATACACACAAGCCTCCATCTGAACACAGTAATCAAACAGTCTGTGTATGAGAGCCATGTAATGTCCATGTGTGCATGCTGACAGAGAACGTGCTGGTCTGACCCCCCTCCTCCTTTCAGGGCGGAGCCTGGTGGAGTCCGATGGTTGACACCAGGTCTGAGGAAGTGTAAGTGTGTTTTTAATGTGATTGATGAAAACAAAGGAGCACATTCAACCATGATCAAACTGTCACATCACTGATGTCAGGAGTCATCATCAAACTGTCAATAACTGATCAGATGACCAATAACTGCAGCTGTGTCTTGTTCTCTCCATCAGATTCCTGTGAACTCACAATCGATACAAACACAGTGAACAGACAGATCAAACTGTCTGACAACAACAGGAAGGTGACACATGTGGAGGAGGATCAGTCATATCCTGATCATCCAGACAGATTTGACCAGTGTCCTCAGCTGCTGTGTTCAACTGGTCTGACTGGTCACTGTTACTGGGAGGTCGAGTGCAGAGGAGGGGTTGATATATCAGTGAGTTACAAAGGAATCAGAAGGAAAGGAAACAGTGAGGAGTGTGTGTTTGGAGAGAACGATCAGTCCTGGAGACTGTTCTGCTCTGATGATGATTACTCTGTCCGTCACAATGACAGAGTAACATCTGTCTCCTCTTCCTCCTCCTCGTCTGTCTCTCACAGAGTAGCAGTGTATTTGGACTGTCCTGGTGGCTCTCTGTCCTTCTACAGAGTCTCCTCTAACAAACTGATCCACCTCCACACCTTCAACACCACCTTCACTGAACCTTTGTATCCTGGGTTTGGAGTCTGGTTCAGGTCACCTGGTTCCTCAGTGTCTCTGTGTTGAATGTAGCAGGGAGAGAAACATTCTCACTGTTGAACAGATAGTTCAGTCTCTACATGTCTGTCTCTTTCTATCACAAGCATCTTTTCAGATTCATGTATTAATAAATCAGTAAAGATTTTGATTAAAGGATTTGGGAACCCTATGAAGCTTACTGAGCAAATGGTGATTTTTAACTTTTTTCTTTTCTTTTTTTTTTCTATTCTTTTATCTCTCTCCCCTTTTAAATTAATTTTTCATTGTTTTTTTTCTATATCTTATTTTTTCAGCTGGTTAACCATGTATTATGTTATTGTGCCCCCTTGTGTGTACAATTCATTCTACTTTACTTCTAGATTGTCCTTACATCTCTGTCTGTATCAATTTATGTCAATTATGAACTATGGACCTGAAGGTGTTCTTGTTTTATGTTCTGCAAAAACTGTGAAACTTAATAAAAACAATTCACACAAAAAGAAATTTGTTTTGTTGACTTTTCTGAAGACAAAAAACATTTCAATTTTCCTCAAAACTATGATGGACAACCAACTACTGTCTTTGTCCAAGAGGCTCGAGGTGGTCTATGACTCCCCGGAAGTTTTGAGGTTGTTGGTTCAATCCTGAGACAGAAATTTAATGTTAAAAGCCAAAGTCCAGAGGAAAGACTGGAAATGTCCAAGAGAAGAACTGTTTTTTGTTTCTGTCCCAGTCTCTCAAGCTGTTGAAGACTTGTCTAAAGGTTAGAGGTCATGGGTTTTAATCCTCAGTGACTCAATGAAGTTTGAAGTCCAACATAAAAAAAAAACTCAAAATCTCTCAAAACTTCAAAGTCTTGATATATTTGGAGGTTGTGTGTTTGATCCTGATCACATCAGAAAGTCCAACACTCAGAGGAAAGGATGACAAGCTTTTAGAAATTATGTCTCCAGTGTCTCTGACCTAGTGTCTCACAGTGTTAGAGCACTTTTCAAGTGTTTTACAGTCATGGTTTTGATCCTCAGGTGAAGTTTGAAGTCCAACACCCAAACGGATTTGTTTGACCAACAGTCTAAAATCCAAAGATTCTCATTAAAAATAACTAATTTAACAAATTATATTAATTTAAAAAACTATTTGATTATAAAAATCGTTGCTGATTCATTTTCTCTCCATCTTCTAACTGATAAATTGACTAATTGCTGCAGCTTTAGTTCTTACAATTATTTTATTTAACAATGATTAATTGAAATTACAGTTATTCACATCCATCCATCCTTGTTCTCCCCTTCTGGTGCTGCAGGAACAGGTGTTGTTCCTCGCTCTTGCCGGCAGGTGTCGCCATTTAGCTGCTTCCTTCACCGCAGGTTCTATGATTTACTATGGCAAATGATCATTCCGTCGCCTCTAATCACAGTGAATGATTATTAATTAGCCAGCTGAGGCTTGTAGACATTGAAATGGCTTGAGGATTAAATACCAAGTAGTTAAACTACCAGCCGAGTGGATGATCGCCGGGCTGGGATGTGAAGTAACGGCGGAGGCAGCATCGACACTTGTGACTTTTTTTCTGGGAACGATTCAGTCCATCCGGTGAGTGAAGCTATAACCGATCACTGGATTAATAACTAGTCAATGAACCCGCCAGGAGCAGGTAAGTTACATTAAAGCCTCCGCGGCCGTTGGTAAGTTAACCGGCTAACTTAGCTAGTTTAGCTAGTAGCGAGCTAGCAGGAGAAGCTAACAGCTACATAAACTGTTTAGACATTTAACGTTCACCTTAATAAGCGCAGTTAAGTGACTGTGCTGCACTTAAAGTAGCAGCACTACCTCTAATCCTGAGCTACACGTTAGTGAGACATGTTTCTGTTCAATATATTTCCTCAGTAAAACCGTAAAGTCTCAGTTTAAATGAGCTAAACTTCGCCCTAATTGTCCCTTTTTCTCGTTGAGTTTCGTCACAGCAAAGCGACACAGAACAATGAAGCGCCATGTCCAGAGCAGCCGCCCCCCGCAGGAGATCACGGTGCTGGTGTCACCAGCCTCAGCTGCCTCTTAAACATTATCACCAGTGTATAAACGGGCCTGTCTACTGTCAGGGCTCTGGTGGAGCAGACGTGAGGAGAGAGGCCAGCTGGAAGTCATGGAGGAGGAGGTGAGCGTGGAGTATTTACTGGAGCAGGTGATGCACAACGACGCGGGGAAGAGGCTCCAGGTGGGCCAGGAGGTCACAGAGCTCATCCTGGACGGGGAGAAGTCCCCCGAGCTGGAGCAGGACCAGGCCACGCTGGACAGGATGGTGGAGGCGGTGGCCGGCTCCTGGGTCAACTCCAGCAACTTCAAGGTGAGGACAGGCTGTTGGTTTAAAGGTGGAGACGCTTGTTGCTGGAGGAGAGGTGGGAAGAATGAACACACTCCAAGTCTGTCACCATCATTTTAAAAATAACTGTAGAGATGCTGTGAACAAGACACTTGACGCTCAGCTGTTGTTACAGCTGCTTCTCATGAATGAAGAGTCCTTCACAGGTAAAGGAGATATTAGTTCCATTAGAGCTCAGCTGAGCAACAAACTAGTCACCTGTCACAGTGTTAAAGCTAAAGATGTGTGACTCAGTGCTGCTGTAAACAGCCTCAGTCTCCACTTTAACTGCTCAACATGTTGAAGTGCAGCTGGAACAAACACTGACTCTGAGAAAACAAACTCTCATCATGAGATTCATGTGAGAAGAAGCTGAACTTTACATTTCATCTGTGGATCCATCTTCTGTTTCATGTCAACTCTTCTCTCCTTCTTTCTACATTTCTGCTCTTTTCTCTGACATCTGTCATTTCACATCCTGCTGGTCCTCACTTGTCCTGTAGTTCCCTCAGTGTGTTCCCACCATCTCCAGTCACCTGATCCCTTCATCCAGCAAGTAGAGGAAATAGTTTGGGTGTTGAAGACGTCAGTTGATGGATTATTAGTCGTCAGGTTTCTCAGCGTGTCAGAGTCGGAGCAGGAAGCTGCTGCAGGTTAAATATTAAAGATAATAAAGTCATATAAAGGTGCAGCAGCTGATGTTTGAGCGGAGCTGCAGGTTCAGACTGGTTCATAAGTGTTTCACTCTGACAGCAGCCTGCACACACAGAGGACTGGTGAAGGACAACAAGCAGAGGATTTCAGCTCATGGTTTTCTTCACAGACCTGGTCCAGACCCCAGAGAGAGTGAAGAATCTGAGTAAGTGGACCTTTGATTGATTTCAGTCTCTGACATTTGCTCTTCATCACAGACGAGCTGCTGTTTGTTTGTTTGTTGGTGTGTTGACGTGGAGAAGAGAAGAAGAAGAATGACTCCACAGCTCTTTAATTCTTTCATTCATACATCGTCTTTCTCTTGTTTCTGAAGGTTTCATTTGCTTTGTAAAGTGTCTTTGGGTGTTTAGAGAGGGGCTTATAAATACAATGTACTATTATTATTATTATTATTATTATTATTATTATTATTATTATTATTGTTATTATTAAAGTTCATCTAACAACAGACACTTGAGAATCCAGCTCAGTCCACAAGTAGATCTTTCCTGATGAGACACAAGTCAAATCAGACTGAAGTGTGTGTGTGTGTGGTGTGTGTGTGGTGTGTGTGTGTGTGTGTGTGTGTGTGTGTGTGTGTGTGTGTGTGTGTGTGTGTGTGTGTGTGTGTCACACTCTACACTTCACATTAGAACTGATACAGTTTGATCCTTGAAGCTCGTTTGTTTTTTATTGTGACTGTTTTTATTTGAACGTTGAACAGACTCATAATAAAACTCTGAACCAGAGTCCTGATATCAGATCCTGATCTAGATGCTGGACTTTGATCTGATAACAAGTCGTTTTATGAAGGATCATGATTCATGTTTAATTGGGGCAATCACTGTGGTTACCATGGTTACACACAGAGTGATCTGAATGAATAGTCTCTAACAGAAACCAGTGAGCGCCCCCTGGTGGCTCCTGTCAGTCTACAGGGATCCTGGAGGATGGATTGATGGTGGATGTGAAGGGTTAACAGGAGTCTCACTGTTTCCTTCAGTGCAGCTTTTCATTTACATATTTTTATATTATATTTTCTCCACTTTAACTTCCTGACTCAGAAAATAGTGAGAAATGTCGTCACAGACGCCCAGAGCTCAAAGTGAAACAAACCCACAGTAGAAAACTTCAGAATAATTAGAAATAAATGAAAATTATTAAAAGGAAATGAAAGTAATTACAAGGGAAACAGAAACTCCTACATTTCAGTTTTCAGTTTGAACTGTGACATGTTTGATATTTTTACTGTTGGGTCGTTTCGTCTAATGAAGCAAATTATTTTTTAATCTCTTTATGTATTTTATGTGCAAAAGTCTTAATTTGTAAAGTAACTGTGTCAGATAATCTCAGATTGAAACCTGATCCTTGCTGATTCCTGTAACTCACTGATGTATGAACCAGTCCTCTCCACCTGACCAGTCAGACCAGTTCTCCACTGGTCAAATGTGTCTGGATGATCAGGATGTGACTGATCCTCCTCCACATGTGTCACCCTCCTGTTGTTGTCAGACAGTTTAAGGTTTCTCTTTACTGTTTCAGGACTTTGAGACTTTGTGGTGTGAAGATGTTGATCCATAAGAACCAAAAACCATCTCAGTGTGTGCACATTTTTCACTCTCATATCTCACAATGTCTCCACTTGTGGTCAGTTAGTTTACAGTGCGTCTATGATTGTCACTCTTTATTGTGTATGTCCTCATAAGTGTGAATCCTGTGGGACAGTGTAATGTAGTGTTGTAGTGACTCAGTGTGACCACAGGAGGGCAGTAAATACTCTATCAGTCAGTTTACAAACATGTTGACATGAGTGTTTATAGCTGCTTAATGTAGTTACTGACAGTAACCACTGGGGGGCAGTGATCATGGTAGTTTCTCTGAGTGAAGACATCACTGTTGGTAACATCCGTCATTAGTACGACTCTATTAACAAGATTTAAGTCTTGTCATGTGACATCATGTCATCAGGTTTTTCTTTCCAGCACCAGAAGCTGCAGAACCTCATGGAGAACTCTGCTGTTTTCAAGTTTCCTTTAGTATCTGTCTTCTCATTGGTTGTTAAACAGACCTTTATGTTGGTGTTAGTCAGAGAAACTATCAGATCTGACCTCAGGAATGAGATTGTGTCTGTTTTATTTAGAGGCGAGAGGAAAGGTTGTGAATCAGGTTTTTCTAGTTTCCTCACTGAGGTGCAGGGAAATGATAGAGAAACCAAAGTTACATAAAATCAAAGAGGGAAGGACAGAAGCCGAAGAATATTGACGGTGATTTGCATGATCTGCTCCTGATCCCTCCTCCATCACAGGTGGAGCCGTGGCTGATTCCAGGAAACAGCTCACCTGTCTCACTCTTTTCTCTGCAGGCGTCAGATGGAGACTCTTCTTCTTCAACTCTGCTTGAACCAAGTGTAAGTTTGCTTTGTTTGATACGTTCACTTTGTCTTTAGTGACTTCACTGCGTGTTTCCTGCTGTATCATGTTTGTGTTTGTTCAGTTCTTATTTCATCAGGGTTAGAGGTTAAAGAACTCTTGTGTTGAAGGATTAACATCCTTGTTGTTGGATCATTGATTTACTGGAATCAAACAATATGATCAACAGCTGCTGTTTATTTCCTGTCCTCACCTGTCAGAAAACAAAGTACCTTTATATGTGGGTAGAAGACGTCGTCTCCACCAGCGTAAAGTCAGACACAACAGAATACTGTTTCCTGTGAGTCCTTTCAGAGTAAAGTGCAGAATGTACTTGAAGCTGTAGTGTTGCTGCCTGTGTGAGTTTCTGTCTTTATGTGCTCAGCTAAAAGTGTATGAATGTACAGAGGAGAGTGTCAGTGATGTTTAAACCATGTTATAAAATATATATTTAGTCAAACTGTCTCTTTAGCAGCAGCTGAATCAGCTGTGATCAGCTCCTGTCTGCAGTGTCTCATGATGTTCTGTTTTACTGTGAAATTGAAGGAAGCTTTAAGTATTGGAACAGTGAAGCCAATTCCTTTATTTTTGCTGTAGACTGAAAACATTTGGGTTTGACACCAAAAGATGAATATGAGACAAGAGATCAACATTTCAGCTTTTATTTCCAGGTATTCACATCTGGATCGGATACACGACTTAGAAGATAACATTATTTGTAACGGAACACCAAATTTTTAGGTGAGCAAAAGTATTGGAACAGATAGACTTAAAATAGATTAAAGTTTATAAGACTTAATATTTAGTTGCAAATCGTTTGCTCGCAATAACTGCATCAAGCCTGTGACCCTTTGACATCACTAAACTTTTGCATTCTTCTTCTGTGATGCTTTTCCAGACTTTCACCGCAGCCTCTTTCAGATGTTGTTTGTTTTGGGGGGTTACTCCCTTCAGTCTCTTCTTTAGCAGGAAAAATGCTCTGTAGGGTTTAAGTCTGGAGATTGACTTGGCCAGTCTAAAACCTTCCACTTCTTGCCCCTGATGAACTCCTTTGTTGTTTTTGCAATGCATTTTGGGTCATTGTCTTGCTGCATGATGAAGGATCTCCCGATCAGTTTGGTTGCATCTTTCTTTAAATTGGCAGACAAAAAGTTTCTGTAGACTTCTGAGTTCATTTTGCTGCTGCCATCATGTGTTACATCATCAATGAAGATTAATGAGCCCGTTCCAGAGGAAGCCATGACATCACCTCCACCGTGTTTCACAGATGAGCTTGTATGTTTGGATCCTTTCTTTCTCCAAACTTTAGCCTTTCCATCACTTTGGTGAAGGTTCATCTTTGTCTCATCAGTCCATAAAACTTTGTCCCAGAATTTTTGAGGCTCGTCTCTGTACTTTTTTGGCAAATTCCAGCCTGGCCTTCTTATTCTTCTTGCTAATGAGTGGTTTGCATCTTCTAGTTTAGCCTCTGTTCTTTTGTTCATGAAGTCTTCTGAGAACAGTAGATTCTGATTCCTTCACTCCTGCCCTCTGGAGGTTGTTGCTGATGTCACTAACAGTTGTTTTAGGGTCTTTCTTTACAGCTCTCACAATGTTTCTGTCCTCAACTGCTGCTGTTTTCCTCAGTTTACCCATTCAATGTCTGTTACTTGGTACACCAGTGGTTTCTTTCTTCTTCAGGACATTCAAAATGGTTGTACTGGCTATGGCCAATGTTTGTTCAATGGCTCTGATTGATTTTCCATCTTCTCTCAGCTTCACCCATAGACAGCTCTCTGGTTTTCCTGTTAGTTACACCTCTAACTATAAATGCTATATATAAAAACTATAAAATCCAAATCTGAAACTGAGCGTAGACATTCAGTTCTATTTATTGTTTGAATAATCAATGTAATAGGACACACCTGGGCAACAATACACACCTTTCAGTCACATGTTCAAATACTTTTGCTCACATGAAAAATGGGTGTGTTCAAAATAAAAGGTGCTATCTTCTAAGTTGTGTATCAGATCCAGATGTAAATACCTGGAAATAAAAGCTGAAATGTTGATCTCTTGTCTCCTATTCATCTTTTGGTGTGAAACCCAAATGTTTTCAGTCTACAGCAAAAATAAAGGAATTGGCTTCACTGTTCCTATAGTTTTGGAGGGGAGTGTATGAACCAGTCTTCTCCACCCGACCAGTCAGACCAGTTCTCCACTGGTCAAATGTGTCTGGATGATCAGGATGTGACTGATCCTCCTCCACATGTGTCACCTTCCTGTTGTTGTCAAACAGTTTAAGGTTTCTCTTTACTGTTTCAGGACTTTGAGACTTCTACGTCGTGCTGTTTTAGCTGGAGAAACTAGTTCATTGTGAATGTTTTGATAGATGGAGTTTCTTCAGAGGAAACTTTAGACGAGTAAAGATGGCCGTCATTATATTCATGTTTAATATTCTTTTGTTTTTGTGTGTGAGCAGGAAAAGAAACTGATGACCTGTACAGACAATATTTAACCATGGTGAAATGACAGGATATGATCTGTAATAGACATGGACAAATGGTTTTCCTCCTCAGAGTCTGAACTCAGTCAGACCTGAACCTGTTGATCTGATTCAGTGTGACTTCACTTCCTGAGGATGTCCTTATCTCTGACGTCCCTCCACAATAAAGCTCCAGATAAACAGAGGCTGCAGAACCTCATGGAGAACTCTGCTGTTTTCAAGTTTCCTTTAGTGTCTGTCTTCTCATTGGTTGTTAAACAGACCTATATGTTGGTGTTAATCAAAGAAACTATCAGATCTGACCTTAGGAATGAGACTGTGTCTGTTTTATTTAGAGGCGAGAGGAAAGGTTGTGAATCAGGTCTTTCTGGATTCCTCGCTGAGGTGCAGGGAAATGATAGAGCAGAGTCTAATGAAAACACAGTCAGATAAAATCAAAGAGGGAAGGACAGAAGCGGAAGAATATGGACGGTGATTTGCATGATCTGCTCCTGATCCCTCCTCCATCACAGGTGGAGCCGTGGCTGATTCCAGGAAACAGCTCACCTGTCTCACTCTTTTCTCTGCAGGCGTCAAATGGAGACTCTTCTTCTTCAACTCTGCTTGAACCAAGTGTAAGTTTGCTTTGTTTGATACGTTCACTTTGTCTTTAGTGACTTCACTGCGTGTTTCCTGCTGTATAATGTTTGTGTTTGTTCAGTTCTTATTTCATCAGGGTTAGAGGTTAAAGAACTCTTGTGTTGAAGGATTAACATCCTTGTTGTTGGATCATTGATTTACTGGAATCAAACAATATGATCAACAGCTGATGTTTATTTCCTGTCCTCACCTGTCAGAAAACAAAATACCTTTATATGTGGGTAGAAGACGTCGTCTCCACCAGCGTAAAGTCAGACACAACAGAATACTGTTTCCTGTGAGTCCTTTCAGAGTAAAGTGCAGAGAGTACTTGAAGCTGTAGTGTTGCTGCCTGTGTTCCTGTTGTAGAGATGTGTAATGAGGCTGTTGGGGAGGTGGAGATAAGAAAAATCTCTTCACATTCACAGTAGAGGACTGATGTGGAGGGGCAGTCACTGTGTTATTAAGATCCATGTTGCTTCAAGTCTTCATCGTGCACATATTCCTCTCCTACATCTCCCTCAGACCAGGGGATTTGAAACGGTTTGAGTTTCTGTCTTTATGTGTTCAGGTCCGTATCCCAGGAAAAGTGTATGAATGTACAGAGGAGAGTGTCAGTGATGTTTAAACCATGTTATAAAATATATATTTAGTCAAACTGTCTCTTTAGCAGCAGCTGAATCAGCTGTGATCAGCTCCTGTCTGCAGTGTCTCATGATGTTCTGTTTTAGTGTGAAATTGAAGGAAGCTTTATTGTGGAGGGACATCAGATATAATGAGTAAGTGAAGTCACTGAATCAGATCAACATGTGTTTGATGTCTCTGTTCAGATCTGCTTGAGTTACGAGTCTGAGGAGAAAGACCAGTAAGTGTTTTAAAGTATCTTAATCTCTCTTATGATGTTTAGTGGTCGGGTTGTAAAACTGAATCAGTGGATGTGAATGATCGTCCATGAATCCAAGTGTTTGCTGGGCTGCTCTTCACTTCACTGCAGCTCCATGACGCCATCTAGTGGACGGATGGTAGAAGTGCAGCAGCTGATGGCAGCTTCCTCTGCCTCACACTGATATGAAACAGAGAAGAAGAGCCAATCAGTGGAGGAGCAGCTGGAGAAATGATGTACATTTGAGTTGATGTGCAGATGAATGATGTGTGTTTCTCTCCACATGAAGGTAGAAAGTGTGTGTGAGCTGATGTGGATGTGAACTCAGCAGCATGGATCAGTGTGAGGACAGAGAGGAGGGAGCCCCTCCCTCTAAAACCACTCTGTGTGGGGAACATGAGAGAAAGACCAGAGCTCAGAGGTGAGATGAGGATCTCTAACTGTCCATGACTCACATCACTGCTCCATCATTATTCACACTCAAAGCTCTGTGTGTGTCAGAGACACACCACACTCTGCTGGACCTGGACCTGGACCTGGACCTGGACCTGGACCTGGATCCAGCTGTGTGTCCATGAAGAGCAACCGGTCCATGGATCTTCCTGTTCATTTGAAACAATCTGTTGATGGAAGGTCAGAATTTAAAACAGTCAGAAAGACGTTTCTCACTAAAAGTCAGTTGTTGTGTTTATATTTAAAAATTGAAGATATTTTTCATCAGTTTTTATTCAACATGCACATTTATCAGTTCTGTTTTTGTTTCAGGATCCAGCAGCAGAGACCAGACTCTCCTGAACCCAGCTGTCTGTCTTTAAAGAGCGACGGGTCTGTGGGCAGGATCATTGACTTTAAAGGGCGACGTCCATCAGCTGATCAGATGTAAGCTGTAACTGACAGTGAGACTCAGGTTATTGTAGAAAAGAACTAGTTTGTACGACGTGTTGTTGGACCTGGTCTGAAATCAAAGTGTTTGTGTCTGTTGTGAACGTCCTCACTGGAAGGTGGAGGTAAAACAGTGGAGGCTTGGTGAGAGCTGTTGGGACTAAAGCAAACACTGAGCTGAAAGCTACAAACAGCTGCAGACTGAGCTGTTGATTCTCAGTGGGATCAGCAGGACTAGTAAACCTTTACCGCTACAGGGAGTCGTCTGATTGGCTGTCGCATCCAAACGTGACTTCGTGGACCTTTAGCTTGTGTCCGTCTCTGTGTGGACAGACATAATGTGAGCTCATTCTTCATGATTCCTCCACAGAGTGGACCAGGAGAGCTCAGAGGTTCCCAGGTCTCAGTCTGCCCAGCAGCATCAAACACAGCTGGACTCCATATTTATGGTCTGTACATGTACAACAACTACTGTTCCATCTGTTGTGTTCACAATAATCTCCGTGCTGCACTTTCAGACCAGTGGACTGTCAGTCTGTCCAACATGGATCTGATGTTTGATGCTGTCATTCATATAGTTTTCTGTTCCAGCTGCTGGAGGAGAACATGGTCACTTTTGTGAAGAACGAGCTGAAGAAGATGCACAAGCTTCTGAGTCCAGATTACCCAGAATGCTCAGGGAGTCAGAGGGAGGATGAGGAGGTGTTGGACGGTGAGGATGAAGAGCAGAAGAGCAGCAGAGAGGCATTTGTGAAGATCACAGTGAACTTCCTGAGGAGAATGAAGCAGGAGGAGCTGGCTGACTGTCTGCAGAGCAGTAAGAGGATTTCGCTAAAGATTTAAGATCCTGATCTCACCCTGACTCCTTTGCCCCCCCCCCCCAGCTTCACCTCACTGTCCTCAGGCCTTCCTCGATTCCCCTGATGTGGCCCAGAGGTTACATAGACCCTCACTGACCTCTGTCATTTTTTTGTCACTCTGAAATTATACACAGCACAGACAGAGTTCATCATCATCATCACCATCAGGGTGCTACTTAAACGTATGTTAACTAATTTCAGTTACAAGTGTTAGGTGCTACATCCCACTTGCCTTAATGATGCAAAGCTAAATTAGCTTCGATTCAGTCCAGGCAAATTTTGTCTGGACCAGCTCCGTTTTTCTCCCACACATGCATCACAATATCACGCTATTTATAATATATAGGCTAACCAACAGATATCAATTTGGCAACACTTCAGTTGTTTCAGAACCATGGCCAGTTTTCTCATGCTCTTCAATTCTTCAATCAATATGTCACCAGTCATTCATTCCACTTATAAGATGTTGTCCTTGCATGAAAAAAGTTAAACAAACTGAACAAAACACAAAATGTGTGTTCGATCTCTGTACTGTATCTAAGCCGTGCACGTTCGGTGCCATTTTTTGTATTGATAGGCTTTCTTTACAAGTGCATTTTTAGTGCTCTGGTTTGGATGGTATTTAAAGAAAAAATTGAACTTGTTTGATTTTGGATGTGAAAAGATTATTCATGTCAGGCTGCGTACCATGAATCCCCTCTGGCCTAGTTCATTTAGCTCTGTCAGCTAGCTCCGTTAATGTTAGTGCCGTAATCTCCACTAACTTTGCTAAAACTGTCACTTTCACTACATGCAGAAGTTCCTGCAAGGTTGTCATATCGCTTAAGAGTGAGCAGCAGCCTTTTCTTGTCCATGTCTCTATTAGCCTGTGTAGCTGGCCCTTGGCACCAATAACTGAGGTGGAAAGTTTCATACTGGTGCGCATATTTTATTTGTGTTGAGCACCATGAAAACTATAGATAAGAAATACAAACAAAAAAAAGAACATTAGTTAGAATACACAAGCAGAAATTTCATTAATACCTTTACAGTGTTGGTCACAAGACAAAAGAAACTTAACACTCATAGCACAAATGACCAAATACTATAAAAGAAGTTCAATTAACTACAAAATTAATAAGAAAACAATAAGAATTAATACATTCATTAGACAAAAGGTGCTAATTAAAGATTCACACAAATAATTAACAGAGCACCATCGCTCAGAAACACCACTCAAAATTAAACAACCAAGGGATTTATAATCATATCTATACTATTCAAACTTACGTAACTCATTCCACAACCAAGGGGGCTAAAATATTAGGGGAACATCAAGGTATGAGTCTTCTAGAGGATCGTCTGTTTCCTAACAACCCGACAGTAAGAGCTTGGCATTAACAGCAGGGACATGATAATTATGATGGAAACAGTGCATCATTAAACAACAAAAAAAACAAAACAAAACTTACTCCGAGTAAATCATGGACATCATCAAACAAAGAAGGTGAGCAGCACGCCACATCGCAGCGGACAACAGGTGAGCAGTACCAGCAGTGTGAAAGGAGAGCACAGGTGGATCATGTCATCTAATTAATCACATCCTCCCCTTCCTGCCGCCGCATTTCCTCTGACGCTACACAACAATGACCGGTCCCCAGGTAGCAGTATGAGCCAACCCGCTGTCATTCACAGCCTATATCCAGACACATTCCTCCTCTTCACATGGCGCCAGTAGCTACTGTTACTGCAGCTAACACGTTATTTTTTAATAAATTGGTTTACTTAAAAAAATTGCGGTATCAGCTGCCTCATGAAGTTTGTCGTAATCAGGCATCTCTTGTTCCTGCTGTAGTTTCAGGAAACAGGATGGCAGGGGCAGGAGGTGGTAAGGATTAACTCACAGTGCTTTATTAGTCTCACTTCTCCTCACCTCTTGCAGCTGAAAAAGTTACCTGCAGCAACTTTTTAAGAAAATGCGCTTTTGTGTCCGTCCAGAATCTCCTGCTACGTGCCGACCAAGACTCAAATCTAACCTGAAGAAGAAGTTCCAGTTTGTGTTTGAGGGGATCTCTAAAACAGGAAACCCGACCCTTCTGAAGCAGATCTACACAGAGCTCTACATCACAGAGGGAGGGACTGGAGAGGTCATTGATGAACATGAGGTCAGACAGATTGAAACAGCATCCAGGAAACCAGTCAGACCAGAAACAACCATCAGACAAGAAGACATCTTTAAAGCTTCACCTGGAAGAGACGGACCAATCAGAACAGTGATGACAAAGGGAGTGGCTGGCATTGGGAAAACAGTCTTAACACAGAAGTTCACTCTGGACTGGGCCGAAGACAAAGCCAACCAGGACATACAGTTCACATTTCCATTCACCTTCAGAGAGCTGAATTTGCTGAAAGAGAGAAAGTTCAGCTTGGTGGAACTTGTTCATCACTTCTTTACTGAAACCAAAGAAGCAGGAATCTGCAGGTTCGATCGGTTCCAGGTCGTGTTCATCTTTGACGGTCTGGACGAGTATCGACTTCCTCTGGACTTCCACAACACTGAGATCCTGACCGATGTTACAGAGTCCACCTCAGTGGACGTGCTGCTGACAAACCTCATCAGGGGGAAACTGCTTCCCTCTGCTCGCCTCTGGATAACCACACGACCTGCAGCAGCCAATCAGATCCCTCCTGAGTGTGTTGACGTGGTGACAGAGGTCAGAGGGTTCACTGACCCACAGAAGGAGGAGTACTTCAGGAAGAGGTTCAGAGAAGAGGAGCAGGCCAGCAGCATCATCTCCCACATCAAGACATCACGAAGCCTCCACATCATGTGCCACATCCCAGTCTTCTGCTGGATCACTGCTACAGTTCTGAAGGAGCTGTTGAAAACCAGAAGGAGAGGAGGGCTGCCCAAGACGCTGACGGAGATGTACATCCACTTCCTGGTGGTTCAGTCCAAACTGAAGAACATCAAGTATGATGGAGGATCTGAGACGGATCCACACTGGAGTCCAGAGAGCAGGAAGATGATTGAGTCTCTGGGAAAACTGGCTTTTGAGCAGCTGCAGAAAGGAAACCTGATCTTCTATGAATCAGACCTGACAGAGTGTGGCATCGATGTCAGAGCAGCCTCAGTGTACTCAGGAGTGTTCACACAGATCTTTAAAGAGGAGAGAGGCCTGTACCAGGACAAGGTGTTCTGCTTCGTCCATCTGAGTGTTCAGGAGTTTCTGGCTGCTCTTCATGTCCATCTGACCTTCATCAGGTCTGGACTCAATCTGATGTCAGAAGAACAATCAACCTCCAAGAAGTCTGAACCAAGACGAGACGAATCTACAGAGACACTCTTCTACCAGAGAGCTGTGGACGAGGCCTTACAGAGTCCAAACGGACACCTGGACTTGTTCCTCCGCTTCCTCCTGGGTCTTTCACTGCAGACCAATCAGACTCTCCTACGAGGTCTGATGTCACAGACAGGAAGTGACTCACAGACCAATCAGGAAACAGTCCAGTACATCAAGAAGAAGATCGAAGAGACTCCCTCTGCAGAGAAAAGCATCAACCTGTTCCACTGTCTGAATGAACTGAATGATCGTTCTCTAGTGGAGCAGATCCAACAGTCCCTGAGATCAGGACGTCTCTCCACAGATAAACTGTCTCCTGCTCAATGGTCAGCTCTGGTCTTCATCTTACTGTCCTCAGAAGAACATCTGGACGTGTTTGACCTGAAGAAATACTCTGCTTCAGAGGAGGCTCTTCTGAAGCTGCTGCCAGTGGTCAAAGCCTCTAAAACAGCTGTGTAAGTGTAGAGAAAGTTGATGTATTCATCATTATATAAAGACACTTCTGTCCTTTCAACAGGAGAGAAAATAACTTCCTTTCTTCTTTAATTCCTCATGATCATCTCTTCAGACTGAGTGACTGTAACCTCTCAGAGAGAAGCTGTGAAGCTCTGGCCTCAGTCCTCAGCTCCCAGTCCTCTAGTCTGAGACACCTGGACCTGAGTAACAACGACCTGCAGGACTCGGGAGTGAAGCTGTTGTCTGCTGGACTGGAGAGTCCACTCTGTTCACTGAAGACTCTCAGGTCAGGATCCATCAACCTGTTTATCTGATGACAGTTTAACAGAGCAGCAGGTGTTGACAGAGGGTTCCTGTGTGTTGTTTTGTGTGTTCAGTCTGTCAGGATGTCTGGTCACAGAGGAAGGCTGTGCTTCTCTGGCCTCAGCTCTGAGCTCCAACCCCTCCCACCTGAGAGAGCTGGACCTGAGCTACAATCATCCAGGAGCCTCAGGACTGAAGCTTCTGTCTGCTGGACTGGAGGATCCAGACTGGAGACTGGACACTCTCAGGTATGTAGAGGCCTGCTGCAGACACACACACTGACTGATAGAGGAGGGACTTTATGCAGGTGCAGACTTTACTATTAGACGAGGTGATGAAGTATCTTCTCCATGTCTCCTCCCTGCTCTGTATCATTAAAGATGAAGACTCCACTTCCTGTTTCTCTGCGGTCAACGTACATCCATAGACACAAGCCTCCATCTGAACACAGTAATCAAACAGTCTGTGTATGAGAGCCATGTAATGTCCATGTGTGCATGCTGACAGAGAACGTGCTGGTCTGACCCCCCTCCTCCTTTCAGGGCGGAGCCTGGTGGAGTCCGATGGTTGACACCAGGTCTGAGGAAGTGTAAGTGTGTTTTTAATGTGATTGATGAAAACAAAGCAGCACATTCAAACATCTTCAAACTGTCACATCACTGATGTCAGGAGTCATCATCAAACTGTCAATAACTGATCAGATGATCAATAACTGCAGCTGTGTCTTGTTCTCTCCATCAGATTCCTGTGAACTCACAATCGACACAAACACAGTGAACAGACGGATCAAACTGTCTGACAACAACAGGGAGATGACACGTGTGGAGGAGGATCAGTCATATCCTGATCATCCAGACAGATTTGACTACTGGCCTCAGCTGCTGTGTTCAACTGGTCTGACTGGTCGCTGTTACTGGGAGGTCGAGTGGAGAGGAAGGGTTTTTATATCAGTGAGTTACAGAGGAATCAGAAGGAAAGGAAACAGTAACGTTTCTGTGTTTGGAAGGAACGATCAGTCCTGGAGTCTGAACTGCTCTGATGATCATTTCACTGTCTGTCACAATGACAGAGAAACATATATCTCCCCCTCCTCCTCCGTCTCTCACAGAGTAGCAGTGTATGTGGACTGTCCTGGTGGCTCTCTGTCCTTCTACAGAGTCTCCTCTAACAAACTGATCCACCTCCACACCTTCAACACCACCTTCACTGAACCTCTGTATCCTGGGTTTAGGTTTAGGTTCTGGTCCAAGTCTGGTTCCTCAGTGTCTCTGTGTTGAATGTAGCAGAGAGAGAAACGTTCTCACTGTTGAACAGATAGTTGAGTCTCTACATGTCTGTCTCTTTCACTCACACACTAGTTTTCAGATTCATGTATTAATAAATTAAGTTTTTGATGATTTATCTATCTATCTATCTTCTTGTCTTTTCACAATAAAAGCATCACTGATAATCTTTGTGTTTTGTCTGAATCTGAGGACGACTGAGTCGATTCAGTTCAAACTAAAACACTGTTACAGTTTGTTGGAAAATTCTGAGAAAAGACAAAGACAGTCAATGAATGTTGTTGAGGCTCTCAGTGTTGAAGGTTTACATTCAGAGAAAAGACTGAAAGGTCCTAAAAGAAGAGGTCTACATTAACCTGCTTGATCCTGATCTTGTCAGAAAGTCCAACACTCAGAGGAAAGAATGACAAGCTTCTAGAAATGATGTCTCCAGTCCCTCTGACCTAATGTCTCACAGTGTTAGAGGACTCTTCAGGTGTTTTACAGTCATGGTTTTGATCCTCAGGTGAAGTGTGAAATCCAACACCAAAAGTGAAGTAAAACTGTCTTTCAGTGGTTCAAGCAGTTACAAATGGATTTGTTTGACCAACAGTCTAAAATCCAAAGATTCTCATTAAAAATAAACAAATAAATAAATGATATTAATTTAAAAACTATTTGATTATAAAAATCGTTGCTGATTCATTTTCTGTCCATCTTCTAACTGATAAATTGACTAATTGCTGCAGCTTTAGTTCTAACAATTATTTTATTTAACAATGATTAATTGAAATGACAAATATTCCCATCCATCCATCCTTGTTCTCCCCTTCTGGTGCTGCAGGAACAGGTGTTGTTCCTCGCTCTTGCCGGCAGGTGTCGCCATTTAGCTGCTTCCTCTACGGCAGGTTCTATGATTTACTATGGCAAATGATCATTTCGTCGCCTCTAATCACAGTGAATGATTATTGATTAGCCAGCTGAGGCTTGTAGACATTGAAATGGCTTGAGGATTAAACACCAAGTAGTTAAACTACCAGCCGAGTGGATGATCGCCGGGCTGGGATGTGAAGTAACGGCGGAGGCAGCATCGACACTTGTGACTTTTTTTCTGGGAACGATTCAGTCCATCCGGTGAGTGAAGCTATAACCGATCACTGGATTAATAACTAGTCAATGAACCCGCCAGGAGCAGGTAAGTTACATTAAAGCCTCCGCGGCCGTTGGGAAGTTAACCGGCTAACTTAGCTAGTTTAGCTAGTAGCGAGCTAGCAGGAGAAGCTAACAGCTACATAAACTGTTTAGACATTTAACGTTCACCTTAATAAGCGCAGTTAAGTGACTGTGCTGCACTTAAAGTAGCAGCACTACCTCTAATCCTGAGCTACACGTTAGTGAGACATGTTTCTGTTCAATATATTTCCTCAGTAAAACCGTAAAGTCTCAGTTTAAAGCAGCTAAACTTCGCCCTAATTGTCCCTTTTTCTTGTTGAGTTTCGTCACAGCAAAGCGACACAGAACAATGAAGCGCCATGTCCAGAGCAGCCGCCCCCCGCAGGAGATCACGGTGCTGGTGTCACCAGCCTCAGCTGCCTCTTAAACATTATCACCAGTGTATAAACGGGCCTGTCTACTGTCAGGGCTCTGGTGGAGCAGACGTGAGGAGAGAGGCCAGCAGGAAGTCATGGAGGAGGAGGTGAGCGTGGAGTATTTACTGGAGCAGGTGATGCACAACGACGTGGGGAAGAGGCTCCAGGTGGGCCAGGAGGTCACAGAGCTCATCCTGGACGGGGAGAAGTCCCCCGAGCTGGAGCAGGACCAGGCCACGCTGGACAGGATGGTGGAGGCGGTGGCCGGCTCCTGGGTCAACTCCAGCAACTTCAAGGTGAGGACAGGCTGTTGGTTTAAAGGTGGAGACGCTTGTTGCTGGAGGAGAGGTGGGAAGAATGAACACACTCCAAGTCTGTCACCATCATTTTAAAAATAACTGTAGAGATGCTGTGAACAAGACACTTGACTCTCAGCTGTTGTTACAGCTGCTTCTCATGAATGAAGAGTCCTTCACAGGTAAAGGAGATATTAGTTCCATTAGAGCTCAGCTGAGCAACAAACTAGTCACCTGTCACAGTGTTAAAGCTAAAGATGTGTGACTCAGTGCTGCTGTAAACAGCCTCAGTCTCCACTTTAACTGCTCAACATGTTGAAGTGCAGCTGGAACAAACACTGACTCTGAGAAAACAAACTCTCATCATGAGATTCATGTGAGTAGAAGCTGAACTTTACATTTCATCTGTGGATCCATCTTCTGTTTCATGTCAACTCTTCTCTCCTTCTTTCTACATTTCTGCTCTTTTCTCTGACATCTGTCATTTCACATCCTGCTGGTCCTCACTTGTCCTGTAGTTCCCTCAGTGTGTTCCCACCATCTCCAGTCACCTGATCCCTTCATCCAGCAAGTAGAGGAAATAGTTTGGGTGTTGAAGACGTCAGTTGATGGATTATTAGTTGTCAGGTTTCTCAGCGTGTCAGAGTCGGAGCAGGAAGCTGCTGCAGGTTAAATATTAAAGATAATAAAGTCATATAAAGGTGCAGCAGCTGATCTTTGAGCGGAGCTGCAGGTTCAGACTGGTTCATAAGTGTTTCACTCTGACAGCAGCCTGCACACACAGAGGACTGGTGAAGGACAACAAGCAGAGGATTTCAGCTCATGGTTTTCTTCACAGACCTGGTCCAGACCCCAGAGAGAGTGAAGAATCTGAGTAAGTGGACCTTTGATTGATTTCAGTCTCTGACGTTTGCTCTTCATCACAGACGAGCTGCTGTTTGTTTGTTGGTGTGTTGACGTGGAGAAGAGAAGAAGAAGAATGACTCCACAGCTCTTTCATTCTTTCATTCATACATCGTCTTTCTCTTGTTTCTGAAGGTTTCATTTGCTTTGTAAAGTGTCCTTGGGTGTTTAGAGAGGGGCTTATAAATACAATGTACTATTATTATTATTATTATTATTGTTATTATTAAAGTTCATCCAACAACAGACACTTGAGAATCCAGCTCAGTCCACAAGTAGATCTTTCCTGATGAGACACAAGTCAAATCAGACTGAAGTGTGTGTGTGTGTGTGTGTGTGTGTGTGTGTGTGTGTGTGTGTGTGTGTGTGTGTGTGTGTGTGTGTGTGTCACACTCTACACTTCACATTAGAACTGATACAGTTTGATCCTTGAAGCTCGTTTGTTTTTTATTGTGACTGTTTTTATTTGAACGTTGAACAGACTCATAATAAAACTCTGAACCAGAGTCCTGATATCAGATCCTGATCTAGATGCTGGACTTTGATCTGATAACAAGTTGTTTTATGAAGGATCATGATTCATGTTAAATTGGGGCAATCACTGTGGTTACCATGGTTACACACAGAGTGATCTGAATGAAGAGTCTCTAACAGAAACCAGTGAGCGCCCCCTGGTGGCTCCTGTCAGTCTACAGGGATCCTGGAGGATGGATTGATGGTGGATGTGAAGGGTTAACAGGAGTCTCACTGTTGCCTTCAGTGCAACTTTTGTTTCAACTTATTTATTTTATATTTTTAATTACATTTTACCTCATTAAAAAACAAGGTGACATTTACATGAAGCATATTTTTATATTATATTTTCACACGTATTGAAATAGAAGAAATAAGCACTAAACAGAAATCATCATATTAAAAGCCTGTAAAACACAGTTATACGTCAGCTACGACTGACACACTGACTCTGTCTGGAACAGGAGCTTTGCAGCTTCACAGTGATCAGAAAAAGTGTCAGAGTGAAGTTTGTAAAGATTTGTCCAGAAACGCTGAAACATTAAAATTATAATGAGTCAGAGCTGTAACTGTAAAGTCCAGACATGTCCGCCATGTTGAGTCGATGTTTTCAGGAGAAGCAGAGTTAGTTGATGAACACTGAGTCATTATTACTGTGTAGCTCCACTTACTGATGACTGGAGGCAGCTTTTCCCGCCTGAATCATCCTGTGGAGGAGATGAACTGCTGCTCTCCTGCTGTCTGAGCGTCATGACGCCATCTAGTGGACTGATGGTAGAAGTGCAGCAGCTGATGGCAGCTTCCTCTGCCTCACACTGATATGAAACAGAGAAGAAGAGCCAATCAGTGGAGGAGCAGCTGGAGAAATGATGTACATTTGAGTCGATGTGCAGATGAATGATGTGTGTTTCTCTCCACATGAAGGTAGAAAGTGTGTGTGAGCTGATGTGGATGTGAACTCAGCAGCATGGATCAGTGTGAGGACAGAGAGGAGGGAGCCCCTCCCTCTAAAACCACTCTGTGTGGGGAACATGAGAGAAAGACCAGAGCTCAGAGGTGAGATGAGGATCTCTAACTGTCCATGACTCACATCACTGCTCCATCATTATTCACACTCAAAGCTCTGTGTGTGTTAGGGTTAGAGACACACCACACTCTGCTGGACCTGGACCTGGACCTGGACCGGGACCGGGACCTGGACCTGGACCTGGACCTGGACCTGGACGTGGACGTGGACCTGGACCTGGGTCCAGCTGTGTGTCCATGAAGAGTGACCGGTCCATGGAGTTTCCTGTTCATTTCAGACAATCTGTTGATGGAAGGTCAGAATTTAAAACAGTCAGAAAGACATTTCTCACTAAAAGTCAGTTGTTGTGTTTATTTAAAGATTGAAGATATTTTTCATCAGTTTTTATTCAACATGCACATTTATCAGTTCTGTTTTTGTTTCAGGATCCAGCAGCAGAGACCAGACTCTCCTGAACCCAGCTGTCTGTCTTTAAAGAGCGACCGGTCGAAGGGCTGGCTCATTCACTTTAAAGGGCGACGTCCATCAGCTGATCAGATGTAAGCTGTAACTGACAGTGAGACTCAGGTTATTTTAGAAAGGAACTAGTTTGTACGACGTGTTGTTGGACCTGGTCTGAAATCAAAGTGTTTGTGTCTGTTGTGAACGTCCTCACTGGAAGGTGGAGGTAAAACAGTGGAGGCTTGGTGAGAGCTGTTGGGACTAAAGCAAACACTGAGCTGAAAGCTACAAACAGCTGCAGACTTAGCTGTTGATTCTCAGTGGGATCAGCAGGACTAGTAAACCTTTACCGCTACAGGGAGTCGTCTGATTGGCTGTCACATCCAAACGTGACTTCATGGACCTTTAGCTTGTGTCTGTCTCTGTGTGGACAGACATAATGTGAGCTCATTCTTCATGATTCCTCCACAGAGTGGACCAGGAGAGCTCAGAGGTTCCCAGGTCTCAGTCTGCCCAGCAGCATCAAACACAGCTGGACTCCATATTTATGGTCTGTGCATGTACAACAACTACTGTTCCCTCTGTTGTGTTCACAATAATCTCCATGCTGCACTTTCAGACCAGTGGACTGTCAGTCTGTCCAACATGGATCTGATGTTTGATGCTGTCATTCATATAGTTTTCTGTTCCAGCTGCTGGAGGAGAACATGGTCACTTTTGTGAAGAACGAGCTGAAGAAGATGCACAAGCTTCTGAGTCCAGATTACCCAGAATGCTCAGGGAGTCAGAGGGAGGATGAGGAGGTGTTGGACGGTGAGGATGAAGAGCAGAGGAGGAGCAGAGAGGCATTTGTGAAGATCACAGTGAACTTCCTGAGGAGAATGAAGCAGGAGGAGCTGGCTGACTGTCTGCAGAGCAGTAAGAGGATTTCTCTAAAGATTCAACATGATGGAGAAATGAGACATTTACTAACATCAACACATTCCTCAGGGGGAAAATTATCATATTTTTTCTTCATGAATAAGTAAAGATGTAATTTCTTGTTTGTCTGTTCAGGACAATAATTTAGTGATGCAATTGAATCTAAACACTGACCAGTTTTGATGCCCTGATGATGGATAAATGGTGAAGGGGCTGAGACATCTCCTCCAAAGAAAACCATATTTTTATCAACTTCAACATTAAAGGCAACTTGTTATTATAATATTGATCATGACACACAGATCTGTCTCTTCTTTGCCTACAATAAACCTCAACTCTCTCATCTCGACTCCTCTTCCTGTCCTCCCTCTCCCAGCTCCACCTCACTGTCCTCTGTCCCCTGGTGGACCATCACTCACTTAATGCACAAAATTCACTGTCGACCTAAAATTAAACACAGCACAGGTTTACCCTCATCATGATCAGCGTGATACTGAATTGTTGTTAACTAGTGTTGTTAGTGCAGCTGTTTCAGGAAGTAGTATGGGAGGGGCAAGGGGGCGGTGAGGAGTAGCTCACAGTGTGAATTTGTTTAGAGTCTTACTCCATTCTCTTGTTGGTGAAAAAGTTAGATACAGCGACTTTAAGAAAATATACTTTTGTACTTCTTTCAGAATCTCCTGCAATGTGCCGACCTAGACTAAAATCTAACCTGAAGAAGAAGTTCCAGTTTGTGTTTGAGGGGATCTCTAAAGCAGGAAACCCGACCCTTCTGAACCAGATCTACACAGAGCTCTACATCACAGAGGGAGGGACTGGAGAGGTCAATGATCAACATGAGGTCAGACAGATTGAAACAACATCCAGGAAACCAGACAGACCAGAAACAACCATCAGACAAGAAGACATCTTTAAAGCCTCACCTGGAAGAGACGGACCAATCAGAACAGTGATGACAAAGGGAGTGGCTGGCATTGGGAAAACAGTCTTAACACAGAAGTTCACTCTGGACTGGGCTGAAGACAAAGCCAACCAGGACATACAGTTCACATTTCCATTCACCTTCAGAGAGCTGAATGTGCTGAAAGAGAGAAAGTTCAGCTTGGTGGAACTTGTTCATCACTTCTTTACTGAAACCAAAGAAGCAGGAATCTGCAGGTTCGATCAGTTCCAGGTCGTGTTCATCTTTGACGGTCTGGATGAGTGTCGACTTCCTCTGGACTTCCACAACACTGAGATCCTGACCGATGTTACAGAGTCCACCTCAGTGGACGTGCTGCTGACAAACCTCATCAGGGGGAAACTGCTTCCCTCTGCTCGCCTCTGGATAACCGCACGACCTGCAGCAGCCAATCAGATCCCTCCTGAGTGTGTTGACGTGGTGACAGAGGTCAGAGGGTTCACTGACCCACAGAAGGAGGAGTACTTCAGGAAGCGGATCAGAGAGGAGGAGCAGGCCAGCAGGATCATCTCCCACATCAAGACATCACGAAGCCTCCACATCATGTGCCACATCCCAGTCTTCTGCTGGATCACTGCGACAGTTCTGGAGGAGGTGTTGAAAACCAGAAGGAGAGGAGAGCTGCCCAAGACCCTGACTCAGATGTACATCCACTTCCTGGTGGTTCAGTCCAAACTGAAGAAGGTCAAGTATGATGGAGGATCTGAGACAGATCCACACTGGAGTCCAGAGAACAGGAAGATGATTGAGTCTCTGGGAAAACTGGCGTTTGAGCAGCTGCAGAAAGGAAACCTGATCTTCTATGAATCAGACCTGACAGAGTGTGGCATCGATATCAGAGCAGCCTCAGTGTACTCGGGAGTGTTCACACAGATCTTTAAAGAGGAGAGAGGCCTGTACCAGGACAAGGTGTTCTGCTTCATCCATCTGAGTGTTCAGGAGTTTCTGGCTGCTCTTCATGTCCATCTGACCTTCATCAAGTCTGGACTCAATCTGATGTCGGAAGAACAATCAACCTCCAAGAAGTCTGAACCAAGACGAGACGAATCTGCAGAGACAAACTTCTATCAGAGAGCTGTGGACGAGGCCTTACAGAGTCCAAATGGACACCTGGACTTGTTCCTCCGCTTCCTCCTGGGTCTTTCACTGCAGACCAATCAGACTCTCCTACGAGGTCTGATGTCACAGACAGGAAGTGACTCACAGACCAATCAGGAAACAGTCCAGTACATCAAGAAGAAGATCGAAGAGACTCCCTCTGCAGAGAAAAGCATCAACCTGTTCCACTGTCTGAATGAACTGAATGATCGTTCTCTAGTGGAGCAGATCCAACAGTCCCTGAGATCAGGAAGTCTCTCCACAGATGAACTGTCTCCTGCTCAATGGTCAGCTCTGGTCTTCATCTTACTGTCCTCAGAAGAACATCTGGACGTGTTTGACCTGAAGAAATACTCTGCTTCAGAGGAGGCTCTTCTGAAGCTGCTTCCAGTGGTCAAAGCCTCTAACAAAGCTGTGTAAGTGTAGAGAGAGTTGATTTATTCATCATTATATAAAGACACTTCTGTCTTTTCAACAGGAGAGAAAATAACTTCCTTCCTTCTTTAATTCCTCATGATCATCTCTTCAGACTGAGTGGCTGTAACCTCTCAGAGAGAAGCTGTGAAGCTCTGTCCTCAGTCCTCAGCTCCCAGTCCTCTAGTCTGAGACACCTGGACCTGAGTCACAACGACCTGCAGGACTCGGGAGTGAAGCTGTTGTCTGCTGGACTGGAGAGTCCACTCTGTACACTGGAGACTCTCAGGTCAGGATCCATCAACCTGTTTATCTGATGACAGTTTAACAGAGCAGCAGGTGTTGACAGAGGGTTCCTGTGTGTTGTTTTGTGTGTTCAGTCTGTCAGGATGTCTGGTCACAGAGGAAGGCTGTGCTTCTCTGGCCTCAGCTCTGAGCTCCAACCCCTCCCACCTGAGAGAGCTGGACCTGAGCTACAATCATCCAGGAGACTCAGGACTGAAGCTTCTGTCTGCTGGACTGGAGGATCCAGACTGGAGACTGGACACTCTCAGGTATGTAGAGGCCTGCTGCAGACACACACACTGTCTGATAGAGGAGGAAGAGCTGAAACAGTTTCTGTGTCACAGCTGATGACAGATCTGTACAGAACAGCTTTGACTTCAGCAACAACAACAACAACAGAGGAGTTTTCTCCTGATGACTTCAGTGTCTCATTATGACTCACTGTGTCATATTTAGAGATTTATCAGTTGTGAATCCAGCTGTTGTCAGCTGTGTTCTGTGACCTGAGTCTCTACAGATGTTTTGATCAGACTTTATTTCAGGCTGTATCAGGAAACATTTCAGCTGCAGCTGCTTTAACTGCTCCTGAACCAACAGAGTGTTTTCACCAGAACAGTCCAAAGACTGTAGAGACCTGTTCAGTGTCGACACACCAACAATAATAAAACCATCCACACTGATCAGAGACATTCATGTCCCAGTGTCTCCAACCAAGGAGGAAATCAGAGACAATTCAATCAGGTCACATCATCATGTCTCCGTCTTCTCAAACATTGATGATCAATAATCAATGTGGTCAATGTACATCCATACACACAAGCCTCCATCTGAACACAGTAATCAAACAGTCTGTGTATGAGAGCCATGTAATGTCCATGTGTGCATGCTGACAGAGAACGTGCTGGTCTGACCCCCCTCCTCCTTTCAGGGCGGAGCCTGGTGGAGTCCGATGGTTGACACCAGGTCTGAGGAAGTGTAAGTGTGTTTTTAATGTGATTGATGAAAACAAAGCAGCACATTCAACCATCATCAAACTGTCAATAACTGATCAGATGATCAATAACTGCAGCTGTGTCTTGTTCTCTCCATCAGATTCCTGTGAACTCACAATCGACACAAACACAGTGAACAGAAGGATCAAACTGTCTGACAACAACAGGAAGGTGACATATGTGAGAGAGGAGGATCAATCATATCCTGATCATCCAGACAGATTTGACCACTGGCCTCAGCTGCTGTGTTCAACTGGTCTGACTGATCACTGTTACTGGGAGGTCGAGTGGAGAGGAAGGGTTGATATATCAGTGAGTTACAGAGGAATAAGAAGGAAAGGAAACAGTAACGTTTCTGTGTTTGGAAGGAACGATCAGTCCTGGAGTCTGAACTGCTCTGATGATCATTACACTGTCTGTCACAATGACATAAAAACATCCTCCTCCTCCTCCTCTTCCTCCTCCTCCTCCTCCTCCTCTGTCTCTAACAGAGTAGCAGTGTATGTGGACTGTCCTGCTGGCTCTCTGTCCTTCTACAGAGTCTCCTCTAACAAACTGATCCACCTCTACACCTACAATACCACCTTCACTGAACCTCTGTATCCTGGGTTTAGGTTTAGGTTCTGGTCCAAGTCTGGTTCCTCAGTGTCTCTGTGTTGAATGAAGCAGAGACAGAAACATTCTCACTGTTGAACAGATAGTTCAGTCTCTACATGTCTGTCTCTTTCACTCACACACAAGTTTTCAGATTCACGGATTAAGAAATCAGTAACGTTTTTGATTAATAATCTATCTATCTATCCACCTTCTTGTCTTTTCACAATAAAAGCATCACTGATAATAATCTTTGTGTTGTGTCTGAATCTGAGGACAACTGAGTCGATTTAGTTCAAACTAAAACATTTTCACAGTTTGTTTGAAAAGTCTGAGAAAAGACAAAGACAGTCAATGAAAATGTTGTTGAGGCTCTCAGTGTTGAAGGTTTACATTCAGAGAAAAGAATGAAAGTTTTGAGGTTGTTGGTTCAATCCTGAGACAGAGATTTAATGTTAAAAGCCAAAGTCCAGAGGAAAGACTGGAAGTCTCCAAGAGAAGAACTGGTTTTTGTTTCTGTCCCAGTCTCTCAAGCTGTTGAAGACTTGTCTAAAGGTTAGAGGTCATGGGTTTTAATCCTCAGTGACTCGATTGAAGTCCAACACTAAAAGTTGAGAACTCAAAATCTCTCTCAACCTCAAAGTGTTGAGACATTTAGAGGTTGTGTGTTTGATAATCAGCATGTCAGAGAGTCCAACACCCAGAGGAAAGACTGACAAGCTTTTAGAAAAGACCAATTATCTAAAGCGCATGTCTTTGGACTGTTGGAGGAAGCCGGAGCACCTGGAGGAAACCCACGCACAACATGCTGATGCTGCACAGAAAGGCCACTGCACCACCGTGCTGCCCTGCTGATCTTTAACATGCACATGATTTTCCTGGCAGTTACTCTGCATGATGAGTACTTTTACTTTGATACTTTCATTACATGTTACTGATAGTACTTGTGGACTTTTACTCAGGTAAAATCAGGATCGACGAGTCAGTTTAGCCTCAGGTCAATTTTCTTCTACTCCATTAGCTGGCGGCCAGAACATAATCAAAGGCTAATTTTAAAAAAATGCAACTGGAATTGGAAGTGATTCTGCGGGTAACTTGCTGCTCAGATGGAGATCATATTTTTCATTAAAATAATATGATGGGTCAGATATTTTACTGCTGGCAAGCCGCCAGTCGCCGACCACTGCAGTTTAGGGATGTTACTGCGAAACTCTACAAGGACTCAAACGTCCCTTGTGTATCCAGCAAGACTGCCAAACCTCTGCACTGCAGTTAGATGACAATACTACTAATGACTGTCCCTGGATCTCAAGGCACTTCTCAGCTGCTTTGTGCCACTGGTTTGTGGACCAGCCTTCATATGACTTTTCCCTCCTCTGTGCTTCTGGCAGCAGTGATGGAACCATGTGACACGGGCTGTATGAGGTACTGATCCATCCTGCAGTAAACGCTCCCAGTTTGGAGAAGTAGACAGGAGTATCAGCACAGAAGCCGAGCCATTAGCTGCTGTGGATGATAATCCAACTATCCCTTTAATGTTTTCTGCATAATGTGTTTCTGTTTCTGTCCTGGAGGTCAGTTGATGTTACTGTCCAAATACAATAAGAGAGAAATATTTTTCACATTTTGTTCTTGTTAATGTTCTTTCTGTATTTCTTTTGAATCAATATCATTATTACCATCACCCTTGCAATACCGTTGAAACAAACGTATTTCCAGATTTACAATGTTGATGTTTTTGTTTTATACCAAAATAAATAAATAAAATTGCAAAACAAACAAACAAACAAACCAAAAGAAACACCGAGCGATCTGATTGGTTGTAGGAGTGATCTATGTGCAGCAGGCGGCGGTAGTGCGACACTCAGGAGGTTCAGCTGCCATTAAACCGCCGAAGAAGAAGAAGAAGAAGGAAAAAGAAGAAGGAGGGTCGTTAACGATGGCAGCAGCTACCTCAGAGCTACGGGTGGATCACCTGCCTTCAGACCCGCTGCTGCACATTTTATCCTTCCTGGGCTTCAGGGACCTGATCCAGTAAGTGTCCGACACCAGAACCCGGTGACTCCGACACACTCTTTTTACTGGGTTTTAATAAAACTGACGTGAAGAAGCTGCGGGACGGAAACAAGCTAACGGCTACTGCTAACAACAACAACCCGCAGCAACAAAAACAACCTGCACGTAGAAATATTCATACAAACATTAATATAAACATTAATATCGTGAGTGAAAATACATGTAAGTGAAGTTATTGTCGGTGAATAAAGTAAAGCCGAAGCTGTCAGCTCCAAACATGGTGACTCCCGGCAGCAGCAGCTAGTTAGCTTAGCATGTAGCTTGTGTTTTTGTTTTCCTTCTTATCTCGAATAAAAAGTGTCAGAAACTGTTTATCATCTGTTTATACAAACTAATATTAAGTAAAACAACTCTTGAATGACGTAATCACGTTTAAAAACGCTCGATAACAAGATACAGATCCTGTTTATTACATTTATTATCATATTAATATAATTATTATTATTACAGCACGTCCAAATGTGAGGTACTTGTACTTGAACTTGAGTATTTTCATGTCTTGCTACTTTATACTTCTACTGCTCGACACACAAATATCCAACAGCAAATAAAAGTAGAGCTGAAACCATCGTTTTCATTATCATTTAAAATGATTTCAGCTTCTCGAACGTGAGGATTTGCTGCTATTCCTTTTAATTATTGGGATAATTTTAACATGTTTTTAATTATTTTGAGGTTTGGACTGTTGGCTGGAAGCTTTGTGGATGTGACAAGAATTTTCTGAATAATCACTCAAACCAAACAATCTATTAATTATTATCCCATAATAAAATTAACAGTAATGATAATTTAATAATATAATATAGAACAATCAAACACTCACAGGGGACATTGTACTACTAAGATTACCTTTATTATTTTAAGTAAAGTTTCCAGATTGCACTTACATCATTTTTCCTGAGTAACATTTTCAGTGCAGTATTTTTACTGTGTGGTATTAGTACTTTTACTTAAGTAAAGGATGTGAGTACTTCCTCCAACACTGCAGCTCTCACACCAGAGGAACCGTCAGAGCAGCAGAGAAAATATGAAATGGTTTATATCCACATCTTGAAATAAATAACTATCTTTATCCTTCTTTCTCTCCTCTGCAGTTGTAGTTATGCGAGCAGGAGGTTGAATGAACTCTCCAAACACAACCCGCTGTGGAAATCCCTCTGCTCCAAACACTGGCTGCTGACAGAGTGAGTACAGGGGGGGGGGGGGGTTTCTGCAGGACACTGTTGAGCAGAAGTGTGGGGTAGACACACAGACACATGTAGGTATCAGTTGAGTCAGTAGATGAACAACAGTGTTTCTTAATTATGTGGAATCTGCTGAGTGAAATATCACCCCTCTTATTCTTAGTCCCTTCATGTTTTTGGAAACACATTAATTTAACTCCTATTTATCGTTTATAATCAGTATGTAAACATGTAATAATGTGTGTGTGTGTGTTTGCGCGCAGTGCGGACCGGCTGCAGAGCGGCGTGTCCTGGTACTGTCTCTTTAAACAGTACTACAGGGACCTGGGCCGCTACATCCAGTACTACCCGGTGCTGAAGAGAGCCTGGGAGCAGCTGAAGAGCTTCCTGCAGCAGAGGTGTCCACGCATGATCGCATCGCTCAAAGGTGACGCAACGACAACAGTGTACACCACTCAGCACGACCCAAACATCAGTCTGACTTCAACAGTCAGACTGATAGTGAGGTGATGTAATAAACTAATAAAGGAGCAAAAACAAACGTGTTGCGTATATGTTTATCAGGTGTAACTGTTCATTTTACCAACAGATGAAAACAAAAGCATGTTCTCTGAAAGAAGCTAAACATCTGATGATATTTTTCTGTTTCTATTTCAGATTTATTTTGTTAAATGGAGAAAAATATTGACATAATTTTTATTTTATTTATAAAGAATCTTTTTAAATAACAGTTTTTATCTAATGAAGACAGTCAGTTGTTTCAGCAGTAAATCGCTTTGGTGTGAGGAATTTTCTTTCATTCAAACTTCATTCACACATTTCTTTTTTTTTCCTTGATGAAAAACCTCTCGTTGATCGCAGTTCCTTTCGTATGAATAAAGATCTTCCTCCATAACGTTGTTCTTTGTTTGCTTCCTCCTCAGAGGGCGCCACAGAGGTGGAGCTTAACGACATCGAGGCTCAGATTGGCTGCAGACTTCCAGACGACTACCGCTGCTCGTACCGCATCCACAACGGACAGAAGCTGGTCATCCCAGGGTCGGTGTCTGTCCCGCAGAGTCTCCCTGAGGCCCATGGTCTCCCTGTCTAACCTCCGTCTGTCTGTCTGTCTGTCTGTCTGTCTGTCTGTCTGTCTGTCCTCAGGCTGATGGGCAGCATGTCCCTGTCCAACCACTACCGGTCGGAGGTGCTGCTGGACGTGGAGACGGCGGCCGGAGGTTTCCAGCAGAGGAAGGGGATGAGACGCTGCCTCCCGCTCACCTTCTGCTTCCACACCGGACTCAGCCAGTACATGGCTCTGGAGCCCGCGGAGGGACGCAGGATGTTCGAGAGCTTCTACCCCTGCCCCGTCCGTAACCTTCCTGTCTGCCTGTCCTTTCAAAATAAGTCACTTTACAGACAGGAAAAAGCTTCAAAACTTTGGACTGAAACATGAAACTAACTAAACAAACTAACAGAGGTTTCTGTGGAATCAGTCATGGCCACGTTATAGCGCTTCAGGTTACACTGTGGTGACCTTTGACCTTGGATTTCTCACCTAAAATCGACTCTTTTTTCATGATCAAGACCAACATCAGGATGTTTGTGTGTCCATGCGCTGAAGTCTGTCCTGTTGACTCAAACAAAGACGTCTTTTTGTCTTTCAGGATCAGACGGCTCAGGATCCTTCAGCCATCGACATGTTCATCACAGGTCGGTTCATTCACCTCCTCTGCTTCAGGTGAAAGGGACAGGTGTATGTGCAGGTGTTCTGAACACAACAGGAAGTTAGTTTTTGTAGTTTGGCCGTCAGCAGTTGGGAGAAGGTTAAGGTGCTTTAAACCACTTAATGTCTGATAGCTGCAATTTGTGTCAGAAGTTACACTCAGATCTGAACACACAGACATTTTTAGATTCAGTATGACTTCCTGTTCCCGGGGATCTGATGTCCCTTCAGAATAAAGCTCCAGAAATCCACGTAGAAACCAGAGAAAAAAGAGGCTGCAGAACTTCATTGAGAATCCTCCTGTTTCCTTCAGTGTCACAGTGATCCAGTGACGGTTGACTACATGTAATGTTCTGACTGTTAACGTCCCCCAAAGCATCATGGTCACTGTAGTTCAGTGTCCCATCATCAGGTCAACATTTAAAATACTTTGGTTTCTTTCAGTTTGTATAAAAACCTTTCCGTCATTTTTCATAAATCTGTAAATACAAGACTGAAAAGTTTGAATAACAACAGAAATGACAGTTTCATTGATATTTGCTGTGTGTTGAAAACCTGTTAACGACATTCAAGTCTCATAGTGGAACAAAAACTTTACACTTGATTCAAAAGACACGTGTGACAAACGTCTTTAACTGTGGCCACGTTCGTCTGCGTTCAGGTTCCTGTTTCCTGGAGTGGTTCACCACTTACGTCCACAACGTCGTCACAGGAGAATATCCAATCATCAGAGACCAGATCTTCAGGTAACACACACACATATTAAAGCCTCATTTAAATCCATTGGTGACACCACAGGCAGATTCAGATGTGTGTGTGTGTGTGTGTGTGTGTGTCCTTGTGTTTGCAGGTATGTGCATGATAAAGGTTGCGTGGCGACCACCGACGACATCACCGTCTCTGTTTCTACCTCCTTCCTGCCAGAACTTTCCTCCGTCCATCCTCCGCACTTCTTCTTCACCTACCGCATCAGGTACCCGTCTGTCTCCGCAGTGCAAACGGCACGTTAGGTGGTTCTTCTTCTGTGTTTTAATTAAGTCGCTCTCTCAGAATAGAGATGTCGAGCGGCGCCTCGCCTGAAGCTGCCTGTCAGCTCGACAGCCGCTACTGGAAAATCACCACCTCCGACGGCAACGTGGAGGAAGTTCAGGGACCCGGCGTGGTCGGTACGCTGCTCCCATCACACGACCACCCGCGCAGCTCGACTGTGATTGGCTGAGATGAGCCGCTGAATTCATGTCTGTGTATCTGTGCAGGAGAGTTTCCGGTCATGACACCCGGAAAGGTCCACGAGTACTCCAGCTGCACCACCTTCTCCACCCCGTCTGAGTACATGGAGGGGCACTACACCTTCCACAGGCTCGGTAACAGCTGCTCGCTCTTTATGATCCATATGAGTCTTTATTATGTTCATGGAGGCTTGTCTCATGGAGACGTGAGAAGTTCAACGACAGTAAAATATGTCTCAGTGAAAACAGCAGATGTTTGTTTCTCTTGTAGCCAATAAAGAAGAAGTTTTCCACGTGGCCATCCCCCGTTTCCACATGGTCTGCCCCCCCTTCAGAGAGCCAGTGGTCCGAACGGTAAAAGCAGCAATTATTCTCCTACATTCAGAACTTAAGATTTGAAATTGATGTGTTTTGATTTAACAGCTGAAGTTTGTTCCGTCTGTTTTGTCGTCTCGTTCGGTTTCAGGACCAAACAAACTTTTCTGTTGTGAAAAAATGAAACGGTGGTGGGGTCTGAGCTTCACAGACCTTCCTGACAGCTGACTCCTGCTCCTGCATTTATTTGTTTGTAAATTTTGTTTCCTAAATGAATCATTGAAAAAGTGAAGGTCCCTAAATAATCAAACTTTTAGCAGACTTGAACGTTGGGCTCCATTTTGCTGGAGGAGAAAAATACAGTAGTTCCTGTAAAACAGCTGGAGAACGGCCCGTGTTTAGTTTTAGCAGAACAGTTGTAAGATTCCTACATGATGAAACCTTCAGATGAGTGAAGCTGCAGCTCTTAGACTGACCCTCTACCTTCTCCTTCCCGGTGGTGTCTAATACCTGCAGCAGAAAGCATCGACCAGTTTCACGCCTCGCCTCGACGACCACGACGACGACGGCGAGTACTGCGACGGAGATGGAGACGACTTCGGCGACCTGAGAGGAATCAACATGGCCGCGCTGGAGGGAGCGTGGTGCCCCCGACACATCTGACCCCTGACCCCCTCCCCCCACACACACACACACACACACACACACACACACACTACAGTGTTAATGGACTGTCAGTTATTCAGATCTGATTGATGACACTATAACCCCCTGGATGACCTGAATGGCTGACAGACAGCAGGGGATTCTGGGACAGAGCCATACAAGGGACAGGATCACGTCGACTTCCAGCTGTCAGTCAAGACGAATGAAACAAAAAATGCGAATGAGTTGCAGTTTTTTTTAGTTTTCTTCTTCTTCTCGTGTTTAAACTTTTCTCATGATGATATGAAAGTGTCGGATAAGCTCGGACAAGAAGGGGCGGGGCGGCGACGTCACCGCCGCCTCCTCCGCTTAAAGTGTTACCGCTGTTCTTCGTGATGACGAGGACGAGCTGCAACTCCCAGTTTAGAGGTAGAAGAATCAGATTTGTGCCGACTGATGCACCAATCAGGAGCGAGCTGGAGATTTGTTGTTGGTTCCTCCGTCAGAAGATTTGAGGTTCTATATAATAATCATAGAGGCCTTTTCCACTGCAGGAACCTAACACAGGTTCTTGTACGTTACGTTTCATATTAAAGGGGAAACTCAGTTAGTGGCTGTAGCTTTATATTTCCTGCACAGTGGGACTGATCACTTCTTCACGTTTAGGAACAAATGTGCAACAAGATTCATCAGTTTATCATCGGACACGACAAAGAAAAGCACTGATGATTCATTTTCTGTTGATCCACTAATGGTTTCAGTTCGGGTCATATAACGGCGTCTCTTTACGCCTGGCGGGCTGTTGACGAGCGCCTCACCTGGGCCGCGGCGGCAGGTGAGGCCTCGGGTGAGTTGTGGCTCTTCTGTCCGTCTCCGTTTGTATTGATGAGCTGCGTTTACTGACCAGTAGGTGAAGCTGCAGCGCCCTCTGCAGGACCACAGGGCAAACTACCTGAGACACTACAGCTGGTTAGTGAAGCTTGGCGAACACTGACAACAGATCACACACACACTGATTATCAGTTACAGATATTATTAGACATATAAGCTAGTTTTCTTTTTTCTCACGCAGCGTCACATGAAAGGTGACAGCTGCTCTGCTGATTGGTAGAGAGTGAGGACACAGGCGTGAGACGGACGACAGATGAAGATGATGGTTTTATCCACTGAGACAGGGACGAAATGTCCAGCTTCACTTTTCAAGAAACTATAATCTCTCTCCAGCGTCAGTCCACACAGTCAGACCGACTCATCCATGAAGGTTATTGTGGCCGTGGATTCTACATGATCTTCACCTTCTGTGTGTTTTTTGAGTAAGAAAATCATTTAATCCGTTATTTAATTAAGCCGATGCCTGGCTGCAGCTCGTGCAGGTGGATGCAGGTGGATGCAGGTGCGGCGGTAAAGTGGCGGTTGCTGCCTCCATGTTACTTTAAGTTCCTGCAGTGGAAGAAAAGGCTAAAAGTTGGTTTTTGAATCATGTGTCCTCGTTGCTTCAGAGCTTTTTTTTTTTCTTTTTTTCTGAGTGACAGACATAGTGTGAATATCAGGAACAAACTTTGATCAGGAGAAGAAGAGGTGATGTCTCGTGCTCAGTGCTTCACGTTGTTTCCTTAAACTTGAGTTTATCACATAAAGTATTTTTTCTTTTGGAAGCGGCTCCCCTCGTCAGGACGAGCCGTCACTCTCTGATGTGGTTGCTGGGTTTGTTTTTCTATGTTTTGGCTAAATAAATAAGAAATACTCGTGGCTGCAGACTGACTGTGTCCTGTCGTCACCATCACGGGATCAGGTAAACACACACACACACACACACACAGTAGATCCTGAGCTTTCAACCACACCCACAGTCTTCATCAGTGGATCAGTTGTCTTCAGTGTGTAACATTATTTATTTATATTTCATAGTGAAGAAATATTCTGATCTTTTACTAAAGTACAACAAACTAAAAAAAACAGTTTAATTAAAAGTACAGAAGAATAATCAAGAGCTGTTTTCAACTAGTTTATACACTGGGGCTGCAACTAACATTTAGTTTTTATTATTGATTATTATGCTGATTATCTTCAGGATCAATCGATTTAATCATTTGGTCAATTGAAGAAATGGTGAAAAAACAAACATCAAACATCTTCAGTTCAAACCCTTCGAGTCGTGAACCAGCAGAAGTTTGGAAGTAAATTTCCTTCATTGGAATTTATAAAGGTTCAGAGAAAATACAAAAGATGTATCTACTAAAACTGTTTCCATGACAACAGCAGCAGCTTCATCAACAACACGTTTAATAATCCGAGCTGTAAAAAAAAAAAAAAACTTTATTCATTATTTAAAGGAGCAGAATCAAACGTTTCTGTGGTGGAACTGAAACAGTCACTAACGGGTTTACATGAGCGTCACCGGGTCACAGTGAACAGGTGGAGGTGTGTGTGTGTGTGTGTGTGTGTGTGTGTGTGTGTGTGTGTGTGTGTGTGGTCGTACGGACTAACGAGCTGCGTTCAGGACGATCTCTGTTTGACTCGTCAGTTTGTTGAGATCTGAGAGATTCATTCATGTTGTTGTTGTTTTCTCAAAACATGATGGAAAACACGGAGAACTGACTGTTTTTAAATGACATGGATTTTTCAGGAAATGAAAAATACTGTTGGTATTAATTTTCCCGTCGTATCTTTCACACATTTTGTCAAAGCTGGCGTCTTCCAGCCCTGAGTTCCTCCTTCCTCCCTCTCCACTCATTCTTCATCCTCGTCTTCTTCCTCCTCCTCTTCTATCACCCTCCCTGTTCTCCGTCGTTTCCTCCCCGCTCTTGTCTCCTTCCTCTCCTCTCCCTCCTCCTCCTCCTCGTTCTCCTCCCCCTCCTCATCCTCCCCTCCTCCTCCTCCTCCTCCTCCTCCTCCTCCACCTCCTCCTACTGCTGCTGCCCCCCCTCCTCCTCCGCCCTCCTCCTCCTCCCGGGCGTTGCAGCGGCTGCAGTGCCTCCTGAACCCTCCCAGGTAGTGGGACCTGAAGCAGCAGAAGGGGCAGGCGTAGCGTCCGGGCCGGTGAGACGCTCTGACGTGCTGCTGCAGGCGGCTGGGCAGGAAGAAGGAACGCTTGCAGTCCTTGCAGCTGTACGGACGCTCCACGTCGTGGCTGCGCACCACGTGACTGATGGCGAAACCTGCAAGAACACACACAGGTACAGGTTCATCCACAGCTGACACACAGGGAGGAGGCAGGAAACAGGCTTCTATGTTTACAAAGAGATTTGTCTTAAAACTGTTTCAGGACTGAATGTGGCGACAGATTTTCTCCTGACTTAGAGAAACCGTCTGAGCTCCAGTCACATCAGAGGTTCCCTGGAGGGTTTTCTACCTTTTGTAGCTCTATGGAGCTTCTCTTCTATGAGCGGCTTCCTGTTTTATTTGTCATGCATGAGCACTGGCTTCATGTCCAGGCGAGGACTCAAAGGTCCCGCCTCCGGCAGAGTGTTGACGTGTTTGACAGGAAACGTTACAGGTACCTTTGAGTTTGGTCTTCCAGCCACAGATGAGGCAGACGAAGCGGTTGGAGATGAAGCGCACCACCTTGGCCGTTGCCTCCATCTCCTCCTTCAGCAGGTCTCCGCTCAGCCCGGCCACCTCCTCCTCCTCCGCCGCCCCGCTGCTCTGCGTCTGTTTGGGCGGAGCGGCGTCCCGTCTGACGGCCTGGGAGGCGTACGCTTTGGGGATGTCGTGCTTCCTCACCACGTGGTTGACGCCCAGAGCTTTCAGCTTGTTCTTCCAGCCACAGATGAGGCAGCGGTAACCGGCGCCGTCGAACATCAGAACGCTTTCGTCTCCTTCAATGTTCGTCTCCTTCGCCTCCGGCCTCTGTGGGCCGCCGTCCTCTTCATTTCCCTCCCCTTCCTCCTCCTCCTCAGCCTCACTGCTCCTCTTTCTTTTCAGATCATCCTTCCCTCCCTCCTTCTCCTCCTCCTCACCTTCCTCTCCCGCCTTCTCCTTCTCTCCCCCATCACTCCCATCATCTCCTCCCTCTCCCCCTCCTCCCCCCTCCCTCTCGTCCATGCAGTGTTTGGAGATGATGTGCTTGTACAGCTTGGTGAAGTCCCGGCTGGTGTAGAAACAGTCGGAGCAGTGGTACAGCCGGGCGGTGCCCTGGTACATCAGGATGTTGCCTAGGCGACCCACCACCACGCCGTCCAGGCAGGCGGGGTGGGAGGCCGCCATGTGGGACAGCTGGTGGGCGTGGCTCTTTGAGAAATGGCCACAGTGGGGGCACTGCAGGTGAGCAGCGACGCCACCGCCCACTTCACCTCGAGTTTGAATGATGACAGACATCACTGCTTTTCTATAAGATGGAGAGAAGAAAACCGTCAGGAAACACAGTCAGTGATGTAAAAACTTTAGATTAATGAGACATTTTCAAGGAAAAATTTATTAAATAATTAATAATTGATTATTTAAATTATATTATTATATTAAATAAATATTTTAATTTAAATCTTAGTTTGATTTTCAGTCAAAAATGACAAAGCAAAGTGACAAAATAAGAAATTTGACATTTTTCACTATTTTCTAACTTTTTTTAACTGACAGCTGATTAATTAATTAAAAGTGATGCCATCCCTGATTTTCCTTCATGTTAGTTTATAGAAAGTATAATGGAACCATGGAATACATCATATATGAATATCTAAAATAAAAAAGGAGACTGATTTTCTTACTATTTTCTGATATTTGAAAAACTAAATGATTAATTGAAAAGTCCTTAATGAGAGATCGATCATTAGTAGCTGAACATGAACATATTAACTATATCTTATCTTTAGCCCCGCCCAGCTGACTCTCTCCATCACCAGACTTCTTTTAATTTACCGCAGTTTTCCCAAACACGTGAAAGCAGAGGAAACACCTGGGCTCGTGCAGAACTGACACCTATCTGCGAAGTGAAGTCGCTGCTTCACACGTCATTCCGGGTTCGTCCCGGGATTGTGACCGTTTTATATTAACGGTAAACGGTTTTTTGAATCAATGCGCTAACGGAGCGCAGCTAACATGCTAACTCTCCCGCTTCAAACCGCGTGTTAAACCGTGTTTCCCCGCCCACCTGCCTCTGCCGCCGGCTGCGTTTATCTGCGCCGAAGCTCCACAGCCGGAACCGATAAGAAACGAACCCGGGAGAAATAATTGAACCGTTTTAAATGTTTCGGTGTGAACCGGATCCACCGAGCAGCTGCAGCGAGCTGAGACGCTGCGGTCAGCTTCCGTGTTTACCTCCGGCACAGCCAATCAGATCGCTTCAGCCGCATGACGGCCGACCAATCACAATCGCCCATGAAACCAAGCTCCTTCTTATTAATTCATCGTTAAATTAATCATAATTAAAATTAATAATTAAAGTAGATGATCCGATATTATGAATAGGTTCCAGCCCTGTCGATAAAGTTTATTTTATTTTGACACACATTCAAAACACCCCAGTAATCCACCAGACTTTAAAGCTGCTTTTTCTGTCATTGGTGGGAATTTTTAATTTTTATTTATTTATGTATATTTCGGCTTCCGAAGGAGGACATGATGGAAAATGTCCCGGACCCACTGGACACAACGCGTCCATGAAATCTATTTATATTCTATTATATAACAACATGACGCAGATTTAAACACAGACGGAATATTCTCATAGATGATGTATCTGCTGAGTAACTGGGTTATCCTGTGTGTGTGTGTGTGTGTGTGTGTGTGTGTGTGTGTGTGTGTGTGTGTGTGTGCGTGTGTATCCAGGGCAGACTAAAGGTGATTAATGAAGCTATTTCTGTCCGGAGAAGCAAATAATACCTGCAGAGGAGGGAAGAGAAGACTACATCTCCCATCACCACTTCAGTATGACATCTTTCAGACAGGTGTGTTTGTGTGTTTGTGTGTTTGTGTGTGTGTGTGTGTCCGTGGGAAGGAGAGAGGGAGACCTTTAAACCACCAGGCAGCCATCTAATTGGCTGCTGGGGGAGATGTTTGTGAGGTCTGTTGCTGAGCAACGGTTGTTCTCAGAGGTGCACATTTAATGGAGCCGCGATAATAAACAATAAATTACATTTATTACTGTAACGAAACACAGTCACAGGAAAGTAAAGTCAGGTTGTTATAATAAAACATCACAATTTATTTGTTGGTTTTATTTTGTATTTTTCATCGTCTGAAAATTAAATGTTGTGTTCAGTAAAAAATACAAAATTTCAAATTGTACTTAAAGATGGTGATAATTATATTCTACTGCTGCGATGCATAGTTTCCTTATGTTAACCTGTGACAGTGCATCATAATTAAATTTTGTTTTATTTATGTGAATCTGCAAAGTAAAAGAAGTTATAAATTAATATAATGCAGTAAAAAAAATATAATATTTCACTCAGGAGTGTGAAGTAGAAGAAAATGAAAATACAAGTGTCTCAGACTTGTACTCAAATACAGTACTTTACTTTATTTATAACATGTAACTGTAAATTAAGAAAATAATTTGCAGCCTTATAAATAATTGGGCTTTTGTTTTGAAAAGCAGAAACAGAACTGGATCAAAACTTTATCATCAGGTTGAAGGTCAGCTGTTACAGTTACAGTCTGCCAAAAGAGAGAGAAGGAGGAGGTGATGGGGGAGTGAAAGTTAGGGTAGAGCGAGGGTTGGTTTGAGTGAGGAGAGAGAGAGGGAGGGGGCTTTTATTGTGGAGGGAGGGGAGACACTGAGGGAGAGAGGAATCTGTGTTTGAACTTGTGTTTTCCTTCAGTCTTTGTTAGCCAAGATTCACGTCCACACACACGCACCTCGGGCGAGCGAGGACGACATGCTCTGCTTAAAAGGTGAGAGAGAGAGAGAGGGAGGGAGGTAGAGAGAGGTAGAGTGTTTATGGAGAACTTTAAAGAAGTTCAGGAAAATGCTGCAGATAAGAGTGTGTGTGTGTGTGTGTGTGTGTGTGTGTGTGTGTGTGTGTTTGTGTGTGTGTGTGTGTGTGTGTGTACTCAGATGTAGGTCATTTTGTCCGCTAGCTGTCAGGAATCTGTTAACACACACACACTGTTATCTCCATAACCTTTTCTTTTTGTGTGTGTGTTGAAAGTCTGTTTTTTTTTTTTTAGGGGTTGGGGGTTGGGGGGGGGGGGGGGGGGGGGGGGGTCTGTAACAAAGAGGGTCGAGCAAGCTTTACTTGAAGCAGAGAGAGAGAGAGATCCGTGCAGGGAAAGTGTCGAGTACATGGAGTATTTTCCAGATTACAGCTGCTGCAGTCCTTTGTGCTCTCTGTAAGTGTTACTATGGTTACGGCTACTAATACTACTGCTACTACTGCGTGTACTACTACTGATACTTCCAGTGCAGCTGCTTCTCGCAATATTTTGTGTTGAAATTGAATCCTTGTGGCTCGTGGCAGAAGTGGAAGTTTTGGGTCAGGAGGCATGTGCATTCTTGAGTTTGACACGTGTGTGTGTGTGTGTGTGTGTGTGTGTGTGTGTGTGTGTGTGTGTGTGTGTGTGTGTCAGTCAGTAATCACTGCTGGCCTGTTGAGGCAAGCTGAAACATCCCATTCAGCTTCCAAACACAGCTGTTCTGCCTCTGTGCAGCACACTGAGGGTTTTGAATGGATGTGCAGCAATAACACGACAATAAGCAGCTTCACGAGTTTTCACGAGTGAAACGGAGACAACAGCTGCAACAGAACAAACTTTAATATGGTGATAAACTGGAGCTTTATTAGTTTTATTTTGACGGGCAGATTCATCCTGTCAATGTTGTGTTAACATCATCACACTTGCGATTGGAGATTAAAAAGCACAACCAGACATATCCTATTTTAATCCGGTGCCTACATTACCCACAACGCAACTGGAAAACTCGACTGCTGACAGTTGGGTGGCAGTAGCAGCTTGTTTATTTAGTGTTGGGATGCATAAAACTGATAAATGATCAAATCAAGAATTGATAAAAAAGTATTTAAAATCAAAATGTAAAACAATGATTAACACTAACGGGCACTAAAAGTTGTGTAACTGTAAATTACAGCAGCAGGAGTCAGGAGTGTTAGCCACGGGCTAACAGGCTAACAAGGATGGAAGCATGAAAAAAGATAGTTGAAGTCAAGCAAAATGAACAGAAGGAAACGTATAAAATGCAAGAAATAAACAGAAACCAATCAGCTCCTTCTGCAAAGTAACTCCAGTTTCCAGATACATCCAGACGAGTCAGACGAACAGCAGAATCAAAGTAAAGTACCAGAGCAAAATAACTTCAGATTTCTCCTCATCCATCACTGACAGCTGAGCAGAACTTCACCGACTCGCACATGATGTTCATTTGAAAACACAAATAAAACTGTCAGGACAGACATGACAGATGTTAGAGGAGGAGAGAGTAACTGAAGAGTGATGTGACTCCTCTCTCTCTTTTGTGTGTGTGTGTGTGTGTGTGTGTGTGTGTGTGTGTGTTGGTCAGGTGACCACAGCATGACTGGCTGCGCGATGAACTGATCATTAGATCAATGTGACTGAGAGAAAGACGGAAAACTTGTCTTTCACTTATTTTCATTTAAAGAAATGTGGTTGTTACTTTTATCTGAACTGGATTTCTTTGACAGGACAAATATATAGTTTCATTCCAAAGAAAAATTTAATTTGACCAGTTTTTAATCAAAACAAACAGGAAATGTGAAGCATTTGTTGGTTACTATTTTCAGTAGCGGACTAATCCTCATTTGGTGCTGTAGTGAGTATGTGGGGCAGCAGGACTGAGGTAAACTAAAGTCCAAGTTCAGGATCTGATGACAGAAAACTAAAGACTAACTCTAGACTTTTACTTTAAATGTGCAGGTGAAGGACAATGTGAGAATCTACGGTCGGACTCAACGTTGACCTTTAGTCGTCTGATTCTGTGATCCAAATATAGAATTACCCAGTGTGACACAGTAATACAGTATCAAGCAACATGTGGTGTGTGTGTGTGTGTGTGTGTGTGTGTGTGTGTGTGTGTGTGTGTGTGTGTGTGTGTGTGTGTGTGTGTGTCTTGAGGTAAATACCTGTCCCTCACCGGCCATCTGCAGACCTGGATAATCCCTGTTAGTAGCTTAAAGCTGGAGAGAGAGAGAGGAGAGGAAACAGAGCGACGCACTGTCAACACTTCTGAAGGAAAGAAATCACATTTACCGCTGAAATGTTTTTGGACTGGGATCGTTTCTGGATTTTTCGAGCCCGGGAGAGTTTGGGGTTTTGGTTCTGGAGGTCTGAGGTTTTTATTGTGAAGGAATGAGAGGATGTTACACGGAGATGCTAAAAGTTTTAATTGCGGCTGAGTGTGAAAAACCTTTGGCAAGTTTCTAAGCTGTTACAGAGTTTTTATGCCAAATCTGGAGGCTCTTTTACTGTGAAAAGTTTTGAACTTTACTGTGATGGACATTTTGAGAGATTTAATTTTAATGTTTCTGACTTTTTGTGGAGAACGGAAAGACTTTTAGACTGTTAATGTGAAAAATGTTAGTGCTTTCATTGTGACGGCTGCAGAAACTTGGGACTTGTGTTTTCTTTGTCAACATTATGATGCTTTTTAGTGAAGGTTAATACTAGTTAGTGGCTTTACTCTTTTTGTGAAGTGTTAAGTGATTTTATTGTGAAAAACTGACATTTTGGGCATTTATTTGAAGCAGGTTCTTAAGTGGGGTAAAAAAAAACAACAAATGTTACTGTGAAGGATAGAAGCATTATTTTTTAAAGGACTGAAGGCTTTTAAAACATTTATTTTGAAGAACTAAGGGAAAACTGGGCTTTTACTGTGAAGGATTAACTAAACATTGCTCCTTTACAGTTAAGGATGAAATAAATCTGGAGGTTTTTTCTCATGAAAGATCTTTTCTAGAAAGACTGAAGTTCGGATATTTATTGTGAAGACACTCAGGGCTTTTATGATGAAGGGTTGGAAATCCTCTGGGGCTTTTATTGTGAAAAGATGAAAACATTTATGAGGGAATAGTGTGAGTCTCGAGATTCATCTGTGATCTGTCCTGAGGGCGGACCCGGTCATCAAACAGCCAATCACCAATCAAGACGGGATGATTTCGTATGTGGAGTGTCTGAGTGGAGAGGGGGCGGGGCCTGGCATGGCGACACGCTGCTGGAACACGGGTCCTGATGAAGAGCGAGATGAGCTTCTTCCGCGTAAGATGGCTGCCCTGCAACCGAAAACGGAGGGAAGTCTGCGCCGCCGCCTGCTCAGCGCCAAAATCCACCAGCACCATGACGCCATCTGGAGGATGAATGCAGCTGGTACCGTCGGCAAGCCGGGGTCTCCCTCAGGGGACAAAAAGCCCCTCCCACCTCACCTTCAGTATCCAGGCAACAGCCCCTGGTACCGCCCCCAGCACCTCCCACCACGCCCCCATGTTCACCCTTCCTTTACCCCAGAGCCTCATGGGAAACTATTCCTTGCTCCAGAGGCTCATGGGAAACCACAATCCCCGCCCATTCAGCTGCAGCGTCCCACCTGCCCAATCCTCACCCATCGCCGCCGAACGAGCTCATGTCCCCCCACCCCAGAGCCCCGCCCCGGCTACACCATGTCCGTCCCCTCCCCTCTCAGTGCCCCACTGCCCCCCAAGGAGCCGGAGGTGCCACCTCAGTACCGCTACCGGCCCGGCAAGAGGCGCCGGACCAACTTCTTCTGCTTAAGACGGCAGCGAGGGAGGAGCTCCGGGCTGGAGGCCACGCAAACCACGCCCCTTCTACACAGAGGTACTGCTAGGAATCATGGGAACTACTACAACTTCTTATAGCACTAGCACAAGTAGTATCTGCTGTAGCTGTGTCTGGTCCTCAGTGTATCCAGCTTCTCCTCTTTGGCCCAGTTTAACTCAGAATGGTCTCAGCTAACCTGGTTGGGCTCTGTTGGGTCTGGAACCGTGTCACTTAGTCTGATTCAGCTCTTTTTGGCCCGGCTGATCCCAGTTAGCCTTGGTTGGCTTTATACGGTTCTGACATTTGGTCCTCGGTCCTACCAGCTCCTGAATGGTTCTAACTAACCTGCTTTGACCCACTTTGGTCTTGAATTTGGTCCCAGATAGCCTGATTTGGCTCTTTTCAGCCCTGCATGGTCCCAGCTAGCTTGGTAGGTGTTGTTTGGTCTCAAATGAACCACGTTAGTCTGTTTGGTCCTGAATGGCCCCCTTTGCTCTTATTGGCTCTGATGGTCCTCATTAGCCTTCTTGACTCTGTGGTCCCCTGGATTTCGATCCACTTACCTTAGTCTGGCTCTTGTTCCCAAATCCACCCAGAGTCTAGATTTGCCCTCTTCTGTTAACTTCACTGATCCCAGGGGTCCCAGTTTGGCCCCAGATCCTGTTTTAGACCCAGTTTGGTCCTGAATCGATCCTGCAGCTCTGTCTCCCAGCAGACATTAGGACATGTGACAGCAGGAGAAGCACAGGTGTCACTAATAAAATTAATGGTAATTAAATTATAATTACTATCGCATGAGTTACACCTGTGTTTTTCCTTCCTTCACAAGTCAAAGTATCTGCAGTGAAAATGTCTGTGAGTCTGGTCCGTCCCTGTTGGGTCCAGTTCTTCTTATTTAAATGAGAATATTAAAACAGTCGCTCTCTGCCTGCAGATCTCTGCTGATAACACACACACACACACTCACACACACTCACACACTCTGTGTGTTACTGTCTGATCAATAATGTATCACAGCGCCAGTCAGCTGCTATTCTCAGATAACAAACCAAAACACACAGAACAAAACCACACAGAGTCTCCATGTTCTGACTTAATTACCTCCCCTGTGTGTATAATCTCCTGTGTGTGTGTGTGTGTGTGTGTCTGTGTGTGCGTGCGTGTGTGTGTGTGTGCGCAGGGATTAGCTGCAGCTCCATACGCTATGCTAATGACTAATTCCTGTAATAGCAGATGAACAGGCTTTAACATGCAACAGCTGCTACCTTCAGCCTCCTAGTCCAGCTACAGCACACCTGGATCTGTGACTGTGCCTCCGTCCCTCCTCCCGTTGTGTGTTTGGTGACGTTGGATTGGTTGTTTTTGACCATGTGTCATCGGTGGTTGATCCTGGTCACACCTGACTTCATTATTGTGTTTTTTCTGATTGGACAGCAGAAAGAAAACAGACGCTTTCTGCTCAGAGTTCAGAGCTGGATGTATTTCGTCTATATATACTCACTGTGACATAATGATAGTGTGACCTACTTACTGTCTAATTAATTAAACTAATTAAAACAGTGGAGAGGTGAAGACAGACGGACGGACAGACAGGCTGTCAGGCACGAAGACAGAAGTAATTAGCTGCTCCACTGGCCCACATAGCTGGCACACTTACAGACTGGAACTGTCCCAGTTTGTGACTGGCGATGAAGGTGATGATGAAGGTGATCCTCAACTCCATCACCCAGCATCAGCACTCTCTGTGGAACATGGAGCAGGTGGAACGTGTGTGTGTGTTTGTGTGTACCATGCTAACACTGGACACATACATGCACACAAACACACCGAGCTTGATGTGATAATTGCCATTTTGGGATTATTAAGCCTGAGCGTCGACTGGTGCCGATTCCTCCGTTTGTTATTATTCCTGAATGAAAATCACCGTCGAACTCCGTTAAAGGTTACATGTTTTCTGGGTCTTGCACATCGGTGCGGCAAAATGGCTCGATGGCGCCACCTAGAACATTTCAATGAAGAAAATGTCATGTTTTACATTTAACGACTTTCATTTTTACTGCTTGGAATCAAACTTTTGTTTTTCATGAGAATATTTTTTGTGCATTTAAGATTTAAATGTTCTCGCTTTAAAACATGGTGCAGGATTTAAACTCAGCCGACCTTTGTCCCTTTAGACAGAAGAAACAGTAAGAGATGCTCCGATGTTCTGACATGGAAGATAATGGAGCAGCTGTGTTCTGAACTGTGCGTAGCTGGACACCTTGTTGTGCAGTGGCTGAGATGAGGTCTGTCCTCGGCCTTCATCCTGCCCACCCACACCCTCCGTTACCCCCCCCCCTCCTCCACCGCCACCACCCCCCCCACAGGCTGTTTGAAAAGGTGGTGACCGGCCAAAATGTCCTCACTTTGAAAGCACGTCCTCACAAAGATAGAAATACAAGAACAGAGAGAATCACAGGGAGGACGGTGAACACAGAGCATAAAAGATGAACATCTAACACACACACACACACTAACACACACTAACACACACACACACACACTAACACACACACACACACACACACACACTTTCAATTCTCTTTCTTCATGTCTCTTCATCTACAAAGCATCATGTTTTGTGTGTGTGTGTGTGTGTGTTAATGCAGTATTTGTGGGTAACCTTCATCACCTGGCGACACACATGAAGGACACACACATGTGCTGGCTTCCTGCCAACGTGGTGTGTGTCTCTGTGTGTGTGTTTGTGTGTGTGTGTGTCTGAAAATAAGAAAGGAAGACAGAGAGGTGGGTGAGGGACATAGAAACAGAACGGTGGCTAGAGAGAGAGAGAAGTGGGAGGAGAGCGGCGTTGCAGCGAGTCGAGCTGCATTACTGCTGCTGCTCGCCCGCTCTCTCTCTCTGTCTGCTGCAGCCTCAGGAGTGTGTGTGTCGAGTGTGTGTGTGAGTGTGAGTGTGTGTGAGGGAGAGTGTGGCGTCGTTATGGTTCTGATCGGAGCAGCGATCAAATCCGTCCTCAAATATCTCAATAAGACCAGAGGTGAGTGTGTTCATGTTTATGACCGTGTGTGTGTGTGTGTGTGTGTGTGTGTGTGTGTGTGAGATTATTAACTGGTTTATTGGTTTATAACTGCGTTGTTATGCATGTTATGGGCGAGAGAGCATCACTTGTACATGTAGAGAGAGTAGTTATATAGATAATATAGTTCTCTGAAGATGACCTCATAAAATCCTGCTCTCTGATTGGCTGGCAGGTGTCAACACATGTTAACAGTTTAACTCAAGGTGCATTAAACTGCGTGTAGCCATAGCAACAATACCGTTAACTGACTCAAGGACCCCTGGAACTTTCTCAAGGACCATTGGAGCTTCCTGAAGGAGACCTTCAACCACCTGAAGACTCCAGGACTTTTTCAAGGACCCTAGAACCTTTCTGTGATCCCTAAAACCTCCTCAAGGACCCCGGGGACCCTCTCAACAATGTCTGGTACCTTCTCAAGGAGCCCCAGGGACTGGTCTGGGAGCTACTGGACCTCCTCAAGTATCATTTGCATCTCTGGTACTTCACAAGGATGCATGGAACCAGCTCAGGAGCCTTTTCAAGGACCGTTTGAGTCTCCTCAAAGACCACTGGGACCTTTTCGTGAATACTTGGAGCCTTCCCAAGTACCACAGGAACCTCCTCAAGGATCCTCAAGCACCATGGGACCTCCACAAGGACTATTTAAGTCTTTTCAAGGACCCTGGGGATCTCGTCGAGGACATGAACCCCCTTATGGACCTCTGGAAGCCCATCTAGGCGTCAGGGATCTCCCAAGGTACATTTGTCTCTCCTGCAGTATCTTCTCAAGAGCCCAGGGAACTCCTCAATGATTATTTGGTCCTTGTTAAAGACCATTTAAGTCTCCTCAAGGACCCTTTGTACTTCTCAAGGATATCTAGGACTCCCTCAAAAACCCAGGATCTCCTCAAACAACCAATTAACCATCTCAAGAATCTCTGATTCCTTCTCAAGGACCATTTGAGTCTCCTCAAGCATCTCTAGTACACTATCACTACTCAAGGAACTCAAGGACCACTGGTACCTTTTAAAGACCAGTGGAACTTTTTTTAAGTGTAATGACTTTCAAACTTTATACTTTATATTATTGTCTTTGTTTCATCCTTTGTTTGTTCTTGATCATATTTTGGATTCGACTCTTATAGAAAATGAGAAATGTATTTATTTAGTTATTTATCTGGACACATGATGCAGAGGTTTGTATGTAGTTGTATCTCCAACAACGTCTCGTAAGTCACAGAATTCCTCGTATCTATTTTGTTATTAATATGGTGTTTGGCTTTAATATTGATTTAAAGCAGCTTGAGTCTCGCAGCAGAGTGACGTGATGTGAGCTGCAGTGTTGCATTGTTCAGTTAGATTGTCCTTTAATGTGCTGTGTTAACAACTCATTTTGTTTGTTAATGTTTATTTGAATAAATGTGGAGGTTTGCAGCCGGTGTTCAGCTGTAACCCAGCGTCTCCTGAAAGGTGTGTGTGTGTGTGTGTGTGTGTGTGTGTGTGTGTGTGTGTGTTTAAACATATAAATCACTTTGGACACTTTAGTCTCCAAATGAAATATAAAGTGTTTCTGTGTCGGTGAGAGAAGTTTGTGGTTTTATATTTCAGAGTTCAGCTTCCTCCAAACTGCAGAAAACCGACACTCTGTCTTCACATCTGTCCACTAAATACCACAGCTAATCAATCTGCTGCTCCTTCAGAATAAAAGCCCTCTGGCTGTGTGTGTCTCTGAGGTCACCTTGAGCAGTGCTGAGTGCTGCAGCGCTGATCATCATTGTTCCTCTCTCTCTCTCTCTCTCTCTCTCTATGTGTGAATGGATTTGCTGAAAAGAGATTAAACACAGAAACCACTCACACACACTGAACTGTGCTTTCCTTTGTGTCTCTGCAGCAGGGGACAGGGACAGTAAGTGGTCTGTTCACTACACTACCCAGAAGCCTCAGCAGGGTTTGGTCTTCATCCCTGGGAAAAGACGATCCGGCAGCGCTGATGACCTGCGAGGTGAGAGGTCACAAGAATAACCACCAACACGACAGGACAGCTGACTCAGCATCACTCTGCCGTCTTAGCAGTTACATGTGCGTCCGATAGACTGTCCCCCTGCAACACTGGCAGGTGGGAACCAAAGGTGTTCCACACTCAAGGGGGTGTAAATAACCAACTTAAATGTGACACCGACAAATTATATATGAAATATTAAAGTACTGCGACTGATAATGACATTATATAATAAACTCAATGAAGTAATATTAATTAATAATATAATAAACTCAAGTAGTATTGTACCACTTAATATACAACACAAATTAATATGGTAAATGTATAATTAATGTGTACAATAATTAAAGTTACAAAATGTTAAATTGTTTTCACTTTTGAAATCTTATATATATAATAAATATTTGGACATAAATGTAGAAGGAAACGCAGTAAACCTTTCACAATAATACATTTGAATAAGGGGTTTGATTGATTATTTAATGGCTGAAATAATCGAGTTCTGTTCAGGACTCAAACACAAACTCTCTGCAGGTCATGAAAAGTCTGATGAAGCACCGACTTCAGTTTCCTAAATAAGTGTTAAATGTGTTTCCAACCTGCCGTCGAAACAAACCTCTGATCTTATTTTTTAATTGGTTAATCCTTCAATAAATTCATCCAGGTGTTTCCTGCTGTTTACCCAGGTCACATTTAATGATGAGTTAATTATAATATACCAGGAAGTAACGACAAAAGTGTGAAATAAATGTAACTAGAGAAACAGGAAGTGGTAAAAAAGGTCTTAAAATTTAATTTATCTTTGTTTGTTGTCGTGGTGTTAAAGACATTCTTGTCCATGTTCATAGTTGAGACTGAACATTGATCGAGGGGTGAATCTCAACATTCATATTAATTTGATCATTTGCAGTAAAAGTAAAACTCAACTAAATCTGGGTAATAGATCATAACTGTAGTTTCAGGTTTTATTGAAATATTGTCACTTATATTCTTTTTACCAACCGGCCGACAAAGTTAATATTAAATATATTGATGTTTCAAAACAGAAAACGTTGAGACGTCTTGTGTCTGACGGTGTTCAGTCTTCACTCCGTCACCTTCCCTGTTTTAATGCAGCTGTTTCAATCAGGATGAAAATGGCAGCAGCTCAGTATTCAGACATCATCCATTAAAATGAACGATCAGAGAGAAAGTCTGAGTCGACTAAAGGTCGTCGTCGTCGTCGTCTTACCGTCACTGTCTCACAGCTCCGCCTCTCTCTGAGCAGCTTATGTCATCGTTCAGGAAAAGCTCCGTTCTGCCCGAACACACAGAAACACCAGCGTTCACTGATGAACCTGCTCAGTGAGGACGAGTGAATGAAACGTCTTATTGTCGCTTCAGGTATTAGCGTCACATTTGACACCTCGAATGTTGATGAAACAGAAAATATAAAACTCTTATTTTGGGGATTTTAGCCCTGGATTCAGCTGATCTAATCAATACCTTTGACTATTGAATACTGAGAGCAGATTGCAGAAAGCTGCAGGTGTCTGCCTGCAGGACACACACACACACACACACACACACACACACACACACACACACACACACACTCTGCTGGTGCAGACTGCATCACAGCAGCTGCATTGCCACATGTCACCCCCCCGCCCCAATTCACAGACAAAGGAGGAAGCTGCTTCTTTCATGTTCCTCAGTATCAATTAATGAATTTATGATTGATTGATTGAATGATTGATGATTTAGAAGAAACGGCATCATAATCAGACACTTTTTCACCTGATTTATTGATTGATTGATAATTATTGATTATTTGCCATATAAGCATCAGTGTCTAATCTTGCATCTGTTCGCTCTCGTGTGTGTGTGTGTGTGTGTGTGTGTGTGTGTGTGTGTGTGTGTGTGTGTGTGTGTGTGTGTGTGTGTGTGTGTGTATGTAGCGTGTAACCGGCTGACTCAGCATGGCTACAGCAGACCCACCAGCTCTCACCTCCACCAACCGAGCTCCGCCTCCCCTCCGTCCTCCTCTGGCCTGGACCAATCAGAGGGCAGCACACGCAGAGGGTGGAAGGACAAAAGCAGGAAGATGGTTAGTGACACACACACACACACACACACACACACGAAAACACAGTGACACACATGATATTAACGCGGAGCTGCTGTTAGCTCATGAATATTAATGAGGCTGAACACACTGCAGCAGAACAAAGACGTCTGGGTTAAAACAGCTGCAGCAAATCTGAACCACAACTAACTAACTAACTAACTAACTAATTAACCAACTACTAATTTCAGATGAATGCATCATCCAGCTTTACTTCTCATTATATGGAGGCTGTAATCACGAGGTGTGATGTTGCTATGGATTCAGTTTCGTTTCCTGTGGGCGTTTTATTTTTTAGCCTGTATTTGTCCCATTAACAGCAGCTGAACCAAGAACTGAAAAATCAAATTTACATTCACAACTACAATCTCTCAATCTTATCTTATATAATTTAGTTTGTTTTTGTCTCATGATGTTTTTCAATGTAAATCTTTAGTTTTTTTCTTCATGTGTTTTTTCAGTGACAGTTTTTTTTTTACGCTGTCACTATTTTTTCAGTGTCACTGGTTTTCAGTTTCATTTAACCTGGTTTCTAATCCAGTTTAATCCAGGTCTGATCTAAATCTGGTTTAGTTTGATCTCAGTTATAGATCACTGTGATCAGTTCTGATTCTTTCTGGTTCAGTTTGACTCGGTCTCACAGTCTCATCTGAAGAACCTGCAGCAGCAGAAACTTACTTTCTTTTACTGCCACCTGCTGGTGAAACAGAGACACTGACACGGTTCTTCTGTCATTGTTTTGTATCCGTCATCTTTGTCTTTGACCATAATCTGTCTCCTGTGTCCTGATCACATGATTTACTTTTCTTTCTACCTTGTCTTTCCCTCCCTCGTGGTTTCTCCTCCCCGTCTCTCAGAAATCCAGATGTTTGGAGTTTCTCTCTCACTCTTGCTTTTCAGTTTGTTTCAAGTTTTCAGTTTGGAGGAGAAAGGTAAACGTGGATCAAACTAGAGTAATTTAGACTAGACTAGAAGGAACTAGACTAAACTAGAGTCTGTCCTAGTCACTCCCAACCAGACGTCAGTCAGTAGACCTGGGTGACCTCGACTGTACTGGGGTTAACGTAAGATCAAACAGGCTGAATCACAGCACACCTTACTACTAGTTTAAACGACCTTAAACTAGACTCTACTGGGGTCAAACTAGATTTAACTAGGATGAAACTCACCTGGTTAAACTAGACTCTACTAACTTGTTTCGTTTGCCCTCAGTCGTCGGCCTCCTCAGACGAAGACGAGAGGTTCATCTTGAGCAACACACGACCTCTGACCCCGCTGGTCCTGAACCCTGTCCAACTCACCTCCTGCTGGGACGTCTTCGCCCCGGCGTACGAGCCAACCATCGACGTGGAGATGGAATCGACCCCCCGGCTTCCGACGCCGGAGGAGAGGATGAGGAAGCAGGCGGAGGCAGTTCCCGCTGATATCGTCCCGATCAATATAACAGGTAGGGGGTGGAGTCAGATCCAGAGCTGACCTGAAACTCATCATGACCTTTGACCTTTAATCAGACTTTGTAAACAGCCAGGGCTTTGACCTGTTGAACTGTGTTTCTCGTCTTTCACACTCGAGGTGAGAGTTTTGATCGTCAGGCAAGTTTCCGAAGAACGGTGTCCAACGGTGACTCGTTGTCCCGGCGACCCCGAAAACTGAGCCGCCGCAAGACGGTTACCGGGATACCGGATGATGTCAACCGGAAGCCGGGTATGAGCTCCACCCATTCACTCACACATCCATTAATTAATCACTCAAAGGATCAATAGGTTGATCCCTCTCTCTCTCTCCAGACTCGCCTTCCGTCTCCTCCGTTCTTCCCGGTCAGTTCTCCACCGTGGGTCGACCTGCCTCCTCCTCCTGCACCTCCACCCGCCAACAGAAGACCACGGAGGAGGAGGAGGAAGAGGAGGAGGAGGAAGAGGAGGAGGAGAAGCAGCTGAGTGAAATCAGAAAGGAGGGGCAGTCGTCGGTGAGGAGGATCCGAGCCCCAAGAGGAGAGGGGATATCCAGCCTCATGGCCTCCCTCACCTCCTCCCCACGTGTCGACTGCCCATCCTCCTCTGAGGTCAGCAGCCTCCCGCGTCTGGCAACCAACTCCTCTCTGAACTCCGAGGCCAGCTGTAACAGCGCCTCCTGCAGGACCCTCAGTGCCTCCTCGTCCTGCTGCCAGGTCAGTGTCAGACAAATCATCGTCACGTGAAACTGAGTAAACGAAACAGAAAATAATCTTTCTCTCCGTCTCCTCCATTCACAGGATCTACAGGGTTTCCCCAGCGACCTCCAGCCCCTGCTGCCCTTCGACCACACCGCCAGAGTCATCCCACAGTCTCCTGTCTCCTCCTCCTCCTCTCTTCCTTCCTCCCCCGTCACCCCTTCCCTTCCCAGCACCCCGAGCTGTGGCCTGCAGCCCGAGTGGTCTTACCCCAGCGACAAGCCCCTGAATGAGGCTGCCCAACCTCACACCTCCCCCTCCTCCTCCCACTACCTCTCCTCCTCCTCAATCGCAGACTCAGAGTCTCAGTTCAGTTACCAGGCTCTGGACGAGCAGAGCTCCGCCCAGCAGGACACCACCTCCTCCTGCGATGGAGGCTCCTTCAGTGGGGAGAGATGGAGCTACGAGCTCCTCTCCCCCAGCTCCAGTGTCCACAGTGGTCAGACTGGGCGAGACTGGAACGGCATCACCCTGGAGACGAGCTGCGACCCCCTCCTCTCCTCTGGTCGCTCCTCCCCAGCGTTCACTGACAACACCTCCCTGTGCTCAGAGAGGATGATGACCTCCTCCATCTCGCTAAACCGGGAGAAAAGGAGGTCCAGCACCTCCTCCTGCTACTCTCGCACTCTCACCCGCAGCATCTCCCTCCGTAAGTCCAAGCGCCCACCTCCCCCACCGCTACGCTCCGACTCCCTGAGGCGCCGGCCAGGTCGGAGCAAGTCCGCCCGGTCCTCCTCCAGTCCTCGCCAGGAGCACCGTCCCCGCCTGGAGCACAGTCCCTGCCTGGAGCACAGTCCCTGCCTGGAGCGCGCCGCCCAGCGGACCCCCACCTCGTCACCGCAGACCTTCCATGACCCCTGGGTGCCCCGGAGTAACCCCAAGAGACGCCAGAATGGGCTGAACTGTGGGACAGTCTCAACCTTTGAACCATTAAACCTCGACCCCCAGGCGGGAAACTCTGATGACCCCCCCCCTGAGCACCTCCTGCCAAGCCCCGGCCACTCCCACCCCCCTGATTTTACCCCTGGATCTCCAGGCTCCGAGGAGGAGGGGCTGAGATTCACTCTCAACCCCCACCCAGCTGCCTCCTCCGTGGGGGGGCTGCAGCGCCTCGCTTCGCCCTCCAGTGGATACTCCAGCCAGTCCAACACCCCCATTCCTGGCACTCCCGTGTCCTCCCCCCTCACCCCCTCCTCCCCTCTCACAGCAAGCCCTGAAGCCTTCTCCTCTTCACACCTGCCCGCCTTCCCCCTGTCCCCTGCCGTCTCCTCCCTGCCCAGGACAAGGTCTCGGGGCGAGGGGAGGCCGAAGCCCCCGGTGCCAGAGAGGAAGTCGTCGCTCTTCTCCTCCCTCTCCTCCTCGTTTTCCTCCACCTCCTCCCTCTCCTCCTGCACTTCCTCAGAGTCCTCTGCTAAGCATCCTCTTCTCCCTGCTCCTCCTCCTCCTCCTCCTCTACCAGAACGTTCCTCTCTTTCACCTCTTGTCTTCTTCTCCCCCATTCATGAGGCTCCTCCTCTTCCTCACTCCTGCCTGTCTGCTCCTCCTTTCACCAAACTTTCCACTGCTCCTCCTTCTCCACCTTCATCTCTTCCTCCACCACCTCCTCCTCCTCCTCCACCACCTCCTCCTCTCCCACCTTCCTCTCTCCCCACTCCTCCTCCTCTTCCTCCTTCCTGCCGGCCTCCTCCTCCCCCCTACTCCTATGCTGTCAGGCAGAGCTCCCATCATGCACTAGTGTACACAGTGTCATCATCAACCAACTTCCCTCCTCCCCCAACTTCCCCACCTCCTCCCCCATTGTCTCCTCTTCCTCCTTCTTCAGAGCTCCAAGAATTGCCAATCGCTGACCTTCCTCCTCCACCTCCGCCACCTCCTCTTCCTCCTCTGACTACTCCCCCTGCCACCTCCCTACCCCCACTGAGCCCTGGTAGGTCGCCACACCGTCGTGTTAAAGTGGCCACGCCCCCTTCCCCCCTGGTCACCGCCCAAGCTTTGCAGGGCGTCAAGCTGCGCTCCATAAAGAACCATGAAGCCCTGCTAACTAGCATCGTGGTGGCTAATGCTACATCAGCTAATGCTACATCAGCTAATGCTACACTGTCAGCTGATTCCAACCAGGAACACACTGACCGACCAAGTAAAGACGCTCATCCAGTCGACTCTGTGTCGGCTGAAGTTAGTCCTGATGGAACTGGATCACATGATACTATCTATAATGAAGCTAACATGTCCAGTGCTTTAATGGCTAATGCTAACCCTCTTAGCTTAACCAACTCTGATGCAAAGCAACCTGGATGTAAATCAGATTATGATCACGATTACTACAACCTAACAAAAGGTGAGATGGTCGCCGAGTCAGGTCACACTGATCTGCAGCTACCAGGTTTTGTTCCCAGCTCAGCCAACCAGAGAAGCTCTGGACCTCAGGTGACCACGCCCACAGACGTCCAGTCCGATGAACGAGGAAGGAAAGATTCAGACATGTTCGCTACGCTGGCAAACAATCGAATCTCCAGTCCTGACGGTCCCTGGGTGAAAATGCCTCCTGGTTGTGACAAAAACAGCATCAACACAATCCCCCAGCATCCCTCTCTCCAACAAGAACAGGTCAAAGAGACGATGCTAGCAGATGCTAAGCTACCAGAGCCTGCAGAGGAACGAGGAAACACTGAGGATGTTCTCCACACTGACTCTTCTGTACGTGGTGCAGCTGACGGAGAATCCTCAGAAAGTACTGATTTAAAACAGAGTAATAATGTCTGTAAGACAAGCAGCCTGACGAAGCTCCGCTCCCCGGAGAAGCCGGTCCTCCCAAAGAAGCCTGATCTTTGCATCCTGGGTCTCATGGCGTCTCCTGAAGCGCGGCGAGGACCAGGTGGCTTGACAAGCAGTGGACAAATCACATCGCCTCTCTCTGGGCTCAACGACCAATCACAGCTTCCCTCTGATCCCTCCTGCATAAACTCGCACACACATCTGACCCTTGGTTCGCCGTCATCAAAGCACCTAACGTGCTCCGCTGTCGACAAACCTGCTGACAAATCACCTGCTGACATCACCACACTCTCACCTGCCAGCTCCCCTCAGAGGCAGAAGCCACAAATTCTGCACAAGAAGCCGGATCTCTCCCTGACTTCACCCAGAAGAACAAAACTGGAGGCACCCAAAGGCTCCTCTGGGACCTGCAGCACCCTGGAGATCGCAGGTGTTGCACAGAGTCTGAGCACCACAGGGACCAGCACCTCGAAGACCAACGGGACCGCGGTTACTCTGGAGGACCGTGACGCCTCAGGAGCGCCGGGCAACGTGGAGAATAGCATCTATGGGACCTGTGGCCCCCCAGGAATCATGGGTATCACACAGGCCTGGAGTATCACTGGGACCATGAGCACCTTGGAGAACTGTGGTATCCCAGGAACGTGGGGAACCTCGGAGACGTCGAGCACCATCGGGAACTCGTGGGCTCACGGACCGGCTTCTACCCGAACAGGTGGCACCCAGACTGGAGCGACGGACCCGCGCTGCGCTGGGGTCATCGCACTCCAGAGAGATGATGAGAAAATGTTTCACAACAGGATGATGAGGTCATCGCTGGCTGGAGACGAGGAGGAAGCGGTGAAAGAACGAGGGATAAAGACGGCAATGATGATGATGATGACATCTACCTCAAAGAAAAAAGACAAAGCAAAGAAGAGGAGGAAGAGGAGGCCGGGCAGACAGCTGCTCATGATGTCATCAACAATGGCGCCCTCCCCCTCCTCGTCATCGTCGTCGTCGTCATCATCTTCATCCTCATCTGGGGATGAGCGAGACGTGGTGAGAGAGAGAACGATGCAAACGAGCGAGCGAGTGAGAATGATGAAAGTGTATGAGCAAGAGACGAGCGACTCTGAGAGCTCCTGCGCTCTGATTGGTCAGAGCAGGTACTCCCTCAGCAGTGCACTGTCCAATGACAGCCTGCGGGGGGAGCTGTCGCTTCCAGACCTCCTGATACGGGAACCAGAGGAGTGCGAAGAGGAGGAGAGGACCGAGGAGGGGGCGAAGGAGGTCGGGCGAGCTCCGGATGGTGAGTTGTGTTTCCCGCTCTGTGTTTAAAGAGCCGAGTGAGTGATGTCACATCCGCCTCTAACTCCCCCTCTGTGTTTTCCCGCCCCAGCTGATCTGTTTGTGAGTGTGTCGGCAGATCAGATGTTCGTCTCCGGTCGACCGCGGACCACAGAGGATTTATTCGCCGTCATCCACAGGTGGGAACACACAGACAACATTTAAACACAGGATGCAACTATATAGATTATCTTCATCATCTTATTTCTTATTCCGAATCTTTGCTGTCACACTTCTATTCTTTAGGGAGCAACTGTAATAAGTTCCCCTTGGGGATCAATAAAGTATTCTGATTGATTGACTGATTGATTGACCAACTCATACTCACTAATCTGCTTGACCCTTCTCTCTGCCGCTGCGAAGCAGTGCAGTATGGGAAGGCACAGCATGAACGGCCTTGTAGTCGGGGATTGGCTGCAGGTAAAGATATAATGGGTCACTGAATGTGGTAGATGGAGTGAAGGTAGTTTTAATTAGATAAATCACCAAGAGTATCTCGTTAACTTCCTTAGTTTTTCCTTCTTCCACTTCTAGTCGCTGCCCCTCCCTCCTCTGTTCTGTGTTTCCCTGTTCATGAAAAAGCTTCTGGTCCCTTGTTCCCCGACCTGAAATCATTTCCTTTCTTTGTTCCCCAGCTAGTGAACCTCCTTCTTGCTCTGTAACTAAGAAGCTTGTTCTCTGATCACACACCTTCTTGTTTTCTTCCCCTTGTGATTAAAAGCTTCCTCACACAGACCTTCCTTCCTGTACAAATGTTTCCACGCTCTCTCTCTCTCTCTCTCTCTCTGTCTCTCTCTCTCTCTCTGTCTCTCTCTCTCTCTGTCTCTCTCTGTCTCTCTCTGTCTCTCTCTCTCTCTCTGTCTCTCTCTGTCTCTCTCTCTCTCTCTCTCTCTCTCTGTCTCTCTCTCTCTCTGTCTCTCTCTGTCTCTCTCTCTCTCTCTCTGTCTCTCTCTGTCTCTCTCTCTCTCTGTCTCTCTCTCTCTCTGTCTCTCTCTCTCTCTCTCTCTCTCTCTCTGTCTCTCTCTGTCTCTCTCTCTCTCTCTCTCTCTCTCTCTCTCTCTCTCTCTCTCTCTCTCTCTCTCTCTCTCGTTTGGTGGGTGAGGCAGCAGCCGGGACTCGGGTGTTTTCTTCCAGGACAGGGCGAGAATGTAATTCGTCTTTTTTCTGTTTGTTTCAGGTCCAAGAGGAAGATGCTAGGAAGAAGGGATGCAGAAGATGATGGACATCGCATCTCGTCTTCGTCGTCCTCTTCCTCCCCCCCGGTGACTCCCACTGACCCCCTCCCCCGCCCAGCGCGACCAGCAGCCCTCCGAAGTCAAAGGTCAGCGAGGAGTGAGAGCTTCAAGGCGCTCCTGCTGAGGAAGGGAAGTCGATCTGATTCGTCGTCGAGAATCTCGGCTGTTGAGCGGCTTCGCAAAGATGCTTCTCCTACGACCTCGAGCGACCTCCAGGGAGCGCCGTCACTGCCGCCACCACCGGACCAACACCTAGTCAAAGCCACAAGCTCGTCCCTTACCTCAGATACACATGACATCAACGCCCACCTGACCCTGGACATACCAGCGTCTCCCACGTCTCCGTACAGTCAGGACTTATCTATGATGTTGGGTTTGAGACAAAGGGATCTGACACATAATGGCCTCCTCTTCACGGCCTCCTCCTCCTCCTCCCCTTTCTTCTTCCTCTCCTCCTCCTCCATGCGACCTCGCTCCCTCACTCCTCCCTGCTCGGGCAGCCGGCGCTTTGCCGCTCGCTGCCGCTTCTTCGCGGCCCCCATGACCGCCATCTTTGAGGGGGACAGTGAGGAAGAAGAGGAAGACGACGAGGTGTTCGCCAAGTCGCCGACAGGAAACCTTCCAGGAGCCGACGGAGAGCTGAGCCAGAGGTTGGTCGAGATCTCTTGATGGAAAAGGTTTACAGATGCAGCTGCAGCGTGGACGGAAAGGAGCTCACAGACAAACGTACCTGAGCGTGACGATGTCTGGGTCTCCTACAGATCAGGTTTACAGCTGACCCCCAACATGCTGCGCTGCCTCAGCAAACTGGACTGAACTGGATCGGACTGAACTGGATCGGACTGAACTGGATCGGACTGACTCGCAGCCTGGAGCATTTAATTGAATTTACTGAAGCACACTTGGAAACTCTCTGATAAAGGACGTGTCGCTAGTTGCCACATTTATACGTTAGAAAACTACAGAAGCCTGAACAGGACATGCGTCTAATTATCCCTGATGTTTTTTCTAACGCTTGTTGAACCACGATCTTAAGAAAACAAACTCGTTGCGATGAAACAATAATTTTTTTGTGATCCTGGAAAGTAACCGTAGCCCAACATCTCCAGTTAACGAACTTAATTTAATCAAATTTGCTTTTGTCCTTTTTTTTGCTTGAACAGACACTGAACATGTTTATATTCATATTTTCTTGTGACTGAACGTGTCTGTCTTCTCTGTTCAGTTTGTGAAGTTGATATTTGTTCACGAGGACGTGAGATTATTTTAATGCTGAGGAAACAGATTCATGATTTTCACATAAGAAGCTTGTTTTCTTGAGATCACATAGTAAATGTTATAATATATTACAATAATAATAATAATAACAACATGTTAAGCAGCTATATTTTGAAGCTTATCCCAAATTTTTGGCTGTTACTGATGCAGGATTCAAATAATACTTATATTAAAGATGTGATCAGACGCATTTAAACAGATTCTATTGAATTAGCAACCTGACGATTATTGGCTTTATCTTAGCAATATGTATTGAATCAGCCGCTTCTGATCAGCAGCTGTATGAAAGATAATGAAGCTCTTCATTTTAAAAAAGCATGACCTCGACTTAAAAAAAAACAAACTGTTAAACTCATTAAAACTCAACAATAATAATATTTTAACATTTAATGCAAGAATTCATTTTCACATTTGAGGTGAAATTAGCAGTTACCAGATCTATGTCAAACAAATGATTCATGACGTGTAGGAAACACTCCAGCAGCTACCGGCTGCTAAGTTCTTGTTTTACACAGAAAGCTGAAGAGTCTTGATTTGTTTAACTGTGGAAGAAAAGATGATGAAGGTCATTTCAGTTGCCCATTGATTGAAAACCTGAACCGATCATTTTAGCATCTTTCTAAACTATAAAAAGCCGTATCATGCCGCACATGACAAAGCATCTTTTTAATATTACGATCATGATCTCGAACAGTGAGATTGAATTAAAGTAAAAGAGGAAAGTGAACTGGAAGGTTCAGTCCCTGTTTATTATCATTATTATTAATATTTTAATATTTTTTATAACCATGTTGAGCCGTTAGCTTCCTCTCTGAGATCAGGCAGCACTGGAAATATTCCAACAGCAGCTGACATTATTATGACATTATTATTTACCATTTTATATGTTAGTACCAGCTACACTGGATGACACTGTATTTAATAAGGGATGTAGTGTTTCCTGTACTGTAAATAATCCTGTTTCATCTTATCATGTTTTCTTGTTTCTACATTTGTCTTTATGTTGCTGCTGCTGCGTCTTCGTTTCTTTTCTGTAGCGTTTTTCTTCTGCTTCGGTCTCCATGTTAATGGAGCCTCAGATCTGTTTTTCTTTTTCAAAGAAAGTAGAAAAATATCAGTCTGAATGAGGATGTAACTTTATACGGTGGAGACTTTGAATTTAGAAACATAATTATCTTCTCTGTGTGAATGTTCGAGGTTCAGATTTACTCTATTAACCAATAAATGTATACGATTTAACAGGGAATCTGGAAGTATGGAGAAGGAGTGAAAGAGAGGTGGGCGGACGTAAGTAGGAGAACAGGGCAAACTGAATGAAAGTGTAGTTGTATGGAGAAAGGCAGAAGTCAGAACAACTGGAAACATTTATATGTAAATAAAGGTAAGTGTATGAGATGGAGAACTGGAAGCAATAAAGGACAAACTGAATTTCTGAAATGTACCAATTTGGTTGTTTGTATTTTTTATTTCAAAGGTGAGTGTGGATGACATTGAGTTTTGCTTGTAAATGCACTTTAACTTCAGTAACCTCTCTTAATACTCCTACCACTTTTCAGCATGCTCCTCCTTTGGCCACGCCCCCAGTTAGTGAAGTCACAGCAGGTGTTTTCCATCAGCACTCAGAGGTGAAAACAGGTGCTGGAGTCAGACAGGTCGGAAACACTCAACACTTGAATGTTTAAACCTGCAGAAGAAGAAAGTTAGCCGCAGTTGAGCCACTGCTGAAGGTAAGTGTGTGGTGGATACCATCATGAATCAGGGTGCAGGTTGCATCTGTGGCCACTGGGTGGTGCTGTGGATGCGTCCCGGTTGTCCAGAGACTTCAAAGCTGTTTTAAAAAAAAAACCACTGCCTCTGTTCCCTAAATTGAGTCTGTCAGGTGCTGCCTCCTCTCAGGCTGTTTACAGCTTCAGTTATGACTGTGTGGTGTTGCACATGGTTTGGAGGAGGTTTAAATGGTTCTTGACCAGTTTCAGGGGCCTGTGAGGAGGTTTAAGTTGGTGATTTTACAGATGTTATGATGAGGTTTCAGTAGTTGTTGTATTTTTACGGTTCTTGGGGAGATTTCAGTGATCTTTAAAAAGCATTTAAGATGTTTTACGGATGTTCAAGAACTTCTTAAGGAGGTTCGACAGCTTTATACGGATTGTTAAGGAGGTTTGATGGACTCAGATTTAAGTGGTTCTTCAGATTCAGTAGGTGCTTTGGGAGGTTCCACAAATTCATGATGTTTGAGGTTCTTCATGAGGTTTCAGGGGTACTAAAAGATGAAAACTGTTCTTGAAAACTTTTCTAGGGCCTTTGAAGAAGTTTGTTTGGTTTTTGGGGAAGGTCCTGTTACTGAGTTTCCTGTCCTCTTGGGAGGTACCAAAGTTTCGTAGGAAGGTCTAAAAGGTTCTTGGAGAAATTTCATCTTGGATGAGGTTTAAGAGTTAAGAGGACTTCTCTGAAAGGTTGCTGGGGAGGTTCCAGGTGTTTGTGTCGATGTTCCACTCGTTCTAAAGAGGTCGTGGATGTTCTTAATGATCATCCAGGTTAATTTAAACAGAGTTAAGAGCTCATCGTAGGTATAGACTAGAAGGTTGTGGTGTTCCTGAGGTCTTTGAGGAGGTTTTAGAACTTCTTTAAAATGTTTTATGGGTTCATGAGGAAGTTTGAGAAATCCTTAAAGAAATCGGAGAGTTCTTTGGATATTTCTTGAGGTTCTTGATCCGGCTCACTGGTTCCACCAGGAGGTTACAAGGGTTCTTGATTGGGTTTGAAGGGTTGTCAGATTTTAGATGCTCCTGAGTCAGTTCTAGAGGCTTTTGAGGAGGTTTTAGGTTTCACAGTGAAGTCCATGAAACAGTGAGTGGGTTTAAGGTTCTGCGACTGAGGTTCTGAGCGTTCTCATCTTACCTCTTACGTCCACCCATTATTTTCTAACTTTCTCATTAAGCTGTTGGTTTTGAATCCGTACCTGTGCTGAGAGACGAGATTAGTTTTGTGTTTGTTCACCAGTTTTGTCATTAATGAACTCCCATAAAAACGCTTGGTACTCTGTCCTAACGGAGACTTCTACGAGAACAAGCGAACAGTGTGTTCCCTGAACCGCCGGCAGCTCTGTATTTGTGTGTGGAAGAAGTCAGATGAAGCAGTGAGACAAATGTCTGTATTGTCCGATTGATGCAGCAGTGTGTCTATCCTGGAGGAATAACAGAATATGAAATGGTTTTTATTGTGATTATTATGCTTTTGCCTCTGAACTCGGACAAGAAGGACACGAGACGTTTTATTTATGGCAGCCCCTGGTTGAGGTCTGAAACCAGGACACGTGTTGCTGCCGGGCGAAGAAGCTGAGCAGCTGCACGGTGGTTAGTTTGGTGCCGAGGCTTCAGAGCCCGATGAAACAGAATAAACCGTCTGGGCAGAAGACGGAGAGAACACAGAGAGTTAATCATTCAGACAGATTTATAGAGCTGTAATGGTTCAGACGTCTCCACAGTCTCCATGGACACACAGTTCTCCATGACCCTGTGACCTTTAACCCCTGTCTGTGTTTAATCCGTGTCATTAGGAACTCTCAGAGATTTTAATTGTGTGACTGTTGAGCCAAAAACATCAATGGTTTTCTTATTCTGTTATTCTTTTCTCGCTTGTTGTAATTGAGTTTCTTTTCTCCTTTTTCCAGGATCGTTAGTTAAAGTCTGTGACGGTCGAACAGTCAGTGGTGTGAGGGAAATATTTACATTTACTACTTTACTTTCAGAGGGAACCACTGCACTTTTTACTGCACGACGTCTGAGAGCTGTCGTCACTTTACAAATTAAGATCTTTACATACAAACATGAAGTACGTATAAAAACGCAACAGTGAAGACGAGTAGAGCTGAAATGACAGAAAATAATAAATGTTTAAGTAATTTTCCTTGTAAAATGCAAAACATTTCATGGTTCCAGCTTCATAAATCTGACGATTTTCTTTATAATTAGATTTATTTTTTAATTATTTTAAAGTTTCGACTGTGGATTTGACAAAACAAGCGTTGGTCTGCTGTCACTTTGGATTCTGGGTAATTGTGACTGCATTTCTTTCTCTGCAGCTCAATGCAGTTTTATTTATACAGCACCAAATCATAACATACATTATAATATATCATATAATATATGATATATGATCTGCTCATAGCATTAGTTGCAGTCCTGTACAGAATAGTTAAACTACAGTAAAATCCTGCTTTTATATTAAACCATAAGTAATAACAAACTAATGATATAATACATGAGTAAAACACTCACAGGTTCATGTTTCTGAGCGATTTGACTTGTAATACTTTGAGTACATGTTGCAGATCAGACGTCTTCAGTAACATCAGAGCAGGACACAGTGTTTTTCTTACAGTGGAGTATTAATACTTTTATTCGACTAAAGGATGTGGACATTATCAAGGTCAATGAAACCAGACGCATCAGAACAGGTGAGATCACACGTCTCACACCTGGTGTTGTTTTTGGCTTTTCTGTTAATCACATGTGGTTGAGGCTTCGGGTAAATGGTGTGTGTATGTATGTGTGTGTTTGTGTGTTTTCTGTCGTTGTGGTAACAGTTTGCTGACAGCAGATGTGTATGTGTGTGTGTGTGTGTGTGTGTGTGTGTGTGTGGAATGATAACACTAAATGAACCTAGCAGAACGGAACGCTTTCACTGAGTGTGTGTTTAGTTTCTCTTACGTCTCTCAACACAGTGAAACTGCGGCGCTGTTAACGTGACAGATGTTTTTCTCCGGTTTATTCTGTTAGGAAACAAGCTTTCTGTATGTCTCTCTCTCTCTCTCTCTCTCTCTCTCTCTTCTTCATAAGGTCTCAGTGTTCTTCCTCTCGAGAAGAACAACAGCATCAGTTTGGAGCTCGCCCAAAATGAACAAACAAACCTTTTGAGTTGTATTTTCAAGGCAAAAACAAGAGCTGATAAGCGACGTCTTGGAGAATGCTCCCTGGCTCTTGAGTTGGTCCCTGAGGTCTTTAAAGACATTTCAGAAGAAGAAGTTCCTGCCTCATGAGGAGGTTCTGGGGATCCTAAAGGGTCCAGATATTCAGGAGCTCTGGGTCATTGAGAGAGCTCCAAGGAGAAAATGGTTGTTGGTAGTTTCCAGAGAGTCGCAGGGTTTCTGCGGAGGTTGTCATTTATATGTTTCAGTCATGTTAGGAAATTATAGGGGTCCAGAGGTTCCAGAGATGAGAAATCTTTACAACATCTGGAGCAGGAGGTTCTGGTGTTAGAGAGATTTTAAGGGTTTTTGGGGAACTTTTCAGAGCAAGGTTTTTGTAGTCCGTCAAGGTTTTTCTAGAGAGTTCCTGGAGCTGTGTTCTTGTGTGTTCTCCAGAGGTGCCGAAGAAGCTCTTTGGTTCTTTGAGAAGGTTCCAGAGGTTCTTGAAGTGCTTTAATATATTCTCCTGACTCATAAGAAGGTGGTTCTCCTGGCTCCACAGTGTCTTCTAGGCTTCCAGGCCTTTGACAAAGTTTCAGAGGTTCTTAAAGAGGCTCCAGAGATTATCAAGGAGAATTAATAGCTTGTGACTCACTGACTTTTTACAGGGTTTCAGGAGGATCCCTAAGGAGTTTTTGGAGACTCTCCTAAAGGCTCCTTGGGAAGGTCTAGAGGTCTGACAGGAGGTTCCAGAGGCTGATGAGGTTAAAAAAGTTTAAAGTGTTCTTAAGGACATTTAATAGGTTCTTTGGAAGAGTTTCAAGAGGTTCTTGGAGACGATCCAAATCAGGACATGTAGTAAATATTACAGGTCTGGATATGTACAAAGTGGAGTTAATGGCCGTGAGAAAAGTGTATCGGCACTGAAGTGACCTGCATGAATAAACAGCCTCCACTCCGAGATACAGGACATCATTCCTCTGCAAACTGCCTTTAAACCCTGTATAAATACAGGTTTAAATAACATTAACGCACACACACACACACACACACACACACACACACCTATGTATATGCTTTCTATACAAATACACATACATACGACCTGGCAGTGTCCCACATACATTCCTGATTAGTCCTGATTTCTGGTAAATCATCATTCTTTCACACTAGATGTACAAATGTGTTTACATATACAGTTCAACACACACACACACACACACACACACACACACACACACACACACTCACTCAAAGAGAGCAGCTGAGTGATTTGATATCTGATAGAGCAGATGAACAAATAAGGGTGGAACCCTGAGAGTACAGGCCGCCATTCACATCAACAAAAAGAAGTGTGTGTGTGTGTGTGTGTGTGTGTGTGTGTGTGTGTGTGTGTGTGTGTTTAATTCTCAACTTTTGACAGTTTGGCTCGTTCCCAGCCCTCTTTACTCTTGTTATTCAGTCTTCAGTTATTGTTGCTGTGGTTGGACAGTGTTATCTTGTGTACCTTCAGTGTGCTGGATAATTGTGTTTGTGTGTTTCCACCTTGGTTTGAAGTCATTATTCTCAGAAACAACCCTTTGTGGAACCTGAAACTGTCTTTGAAATCCACAGAGAAGGCCCCGAATGCTCCAGAACTCCAGGAACACCTTGTCAGACGCCCAGAATATTGTTTATGACCGAGGAACCTCCTCACAGACTGTGAGAACCTCTTCGAAGACTTACCGAGCCCCAGAAAACATCCACAAAACCCCCTGAAGTTTCATCAGAGACAGCAGGGAGCACTTCACGGATACCTGGAACTCCTCACCGGCCTGAGATAAAACCTCTCAGGAACCTGTGGAAACCCACCAAGCATTCCTCAAAGACCACTTCATTCTCCTCATGGGCCTTAAAGAAGCCCAGACACCAAGAACCTGCTCAAGAACTCCTGAACACTTTGAAAACCCTCGACTCCTTTTCAGATCCCCTAAATCCTGGTTAAAGATCCTGAACACCTCTTCAAACAACTCCAGCAACATCCTGTCGAACCTTCAGAACCTGCTTTCAGTCTCCTGCAACTGGCACCTCCTCAAACACTCTGATCCTCCTCAAACACTCTGAACCTCCTCAAACACTCTGATCCTCCTCAAACACTCTGATCCTCCTCATTCACTCAGGACCCTCATTGCTTGTTCTATATTTTTCGCGCCTTCATAAAAAGCCCTTTAATGGTGGAAGCACCAACAGCCCAGTGAAGTGAGACGGAGAGGAGTGATGAGGAGACGTAAAGAGCATTTTTCTCTCCATCCGCTAAGAGGGAGTGGTGCGCCGCTGAAAGCAACAGGCTGCAACTCTGAAACTGTCTTTTGATGTCTGAGCGTGCGCGTCAACTGTCCGCGTGCACAAACACGCACGCACCTCCCTCCTCCTCCTCCTCCTCCTGTATTTCCGTAGTCTGGCAGAGTTGGAGCGTGAGGAGAGATGAAGGGACGGAGGATTATTTCCACAGAGGAAAGAGGAGGAGAAGGATCAGTAGAATAAAGCAGACCCGAACAGAACCAGTCCGGGTCCCGGATCCGCACTGTGTCTCCCGCTTTTTATTGGACTCATCCCGGCTTGACTGGAAGTCTTCCCTTCGGTCCGCAGATAGACATGAACCCGTGCCGCTCTCTGGCAGCTGCTGCTGGAAGGACCGGCTGATGACAGTGATGAGGATGATGACGATGAAGGTGCCCCCCCTGCTCCACGCGCTCCACCAGCGACCCGAGCCGGTGTAAGATGCCACCGGGCTCCGGCGCTTGGCACGCGGCTCCGATCGAGAGTAACCCGGGATAGGTAAACACAAAAACAGAAGAAAAACACAACAACAAGCACAAGTCCGACACCTCGGGGAGTCACCCCGCCGGGACGAGCCGGGAGGGAGAGCCCGGGATCAGTGAGCGGTGCGCCGGGGAGCGGAGGCGCACAGAGACGCGTAAAGAGCCGCAGAGAGAGGAGAGATCCAGAGAGGTAACTCTGCCTTTTACCGCCAGTCAGCGAACTGACGAGGTTACAACAGGTTGTTTAGGGAGGGAAAACTTTCTTTCTCCTGCTGAACTTTCTGCAACTTTCTCTGATGGAGCAGAAAATAGTTTGGGAGCAAATGTCGGACATTTTTTATCATCGATTCACAACTGCAGGGAATTTTTAACAGTTTGACTTTGACCCAAAACTGAAGAACTTTCAGTGAAATTCTGAATTAAATCAACTTTTTGGTTTTAAATTGTTTTAGATGTAGATGTGTAACGTGCACTGATGGTCGCATTATTATTATTATTATTATTATTATTATTATTATTATTATTATTATTATTATTATGGTTGCGCACTGTTCTCAGACCAGCTGTAGCACAAACACACGGATGGATCTCACGCACTCACAGCAGATAAGCTGCAGCTGCTTCTCAGGGAAGTTGAACCGAGTGTGAATCAAATAGAGAGACACGAGAAAACAATCTCAGTAAGAGCTCCATTGAGTCCTGTCCTGGATCTTTCGATCACATCATGATCTTCATCAGAAGACAGATGTTCTCCTGAGCTTTAAAGTTCACTCACTCACCTCAAGGTCCTACTGATGAGGGTTATGTGACATGATCGAAAGCTCCGGCTAACCTACTGAAGGGATCTTGTTCCAAAGTCAAAATGAAAGTCAGTTTATCTCAATAAATGAAAGTGTCTTCCTTCAGGTCCGCAGTGATGCTGCTCCCGCGGCTCCCGGTCCTGTCCGCGCTGCTGCTGCTGCTGCTGGCGGCGGGACGCTGCACCGCGGCCGCCCTGCTCAGAAGCTCCGGCGTCCGGGCGGACGGGCGTCTGGACGTCCGCAACATGCTGGAGCTGACCGGCCGCCACCAGAGGACGAGGGCGGAGCCTGCGGCGGGACTCAGCGGCCACGGGGTTAGAAGCCCGGAGAGGGCGGGAAGGTCACACCACGGACTGGGTCAGTACTACTATTAATACTACTACTACTACTACTACTACTACTACTACTACTACTGATACTACTGATACTATTGATACTACTGATACTACTGATACTACTACTACTACTACTGATACTACTGATACTACTACTACTACTACTACTACTACTACTGATACTACTGATACTACTACTACTACTACTACTACTGATACTACTGATACTACTGATACTACTGATACTACTGATACTACTGATACTACTGATACTACTACTACTACTGATACTACTGATACTACTGATACTACTGATACTACTGATACTACTGATACTACTGATACTGCACCGTGCGCTCTGATAAAACCTCCAGTGAAGTGTGATAACATCTTTATCACAGTGCGGTCTGTGGTTAATCTGAGCTGAGGAAGTGACTCATGACAAACAGTTCAAGGAGTAAAACCGATGAATGAATGAATGAATGAATGAATGAATGAATGAATGAATGAATGGATGAATGAGTTAAATAAGTAAAATAATAATTAATTAGGGTCAGTATTGCACCTCAGTAACTTCACCTGCAGAACCATCGATCACCAGGTGGTTGTTTGGATCCTGTTGTCTTGTCAGAATCGTGTTACTGACCAGGTGTGGACTCTGGCTCAGGTCAGAACACACAGAGAGGTGAAACAGTGGCTGATGTACCGGGTAAAACATCTGACAGGAGTCTAGTTGAACCAACTAATCTGATCTCGTTAACTCAACTTAAATATGTGACTTTTGTTCTTTCAACTTAAATCAACGGAGAATGTCTAGTTTTAATTTTCAGACTTTATGAACATGATCTGTTTCATGAATGAATGGCTGAAGTTCACTCAACTCATTAAATTTATGTTTTAAATGAAACACAACTCGCATGTTACTTCCCAGCATGCATTGTTTTTAGGAATTAAAACTCAGAGACTGAAGAACGTTTCTTTACATACTAATAAAACAAAGTTAACCTGAGGTTTAAAATGATTTACAGTCAGCTCTTTGTCCATTGCTTGGATTTATATTTACATCAATTTTTTCATGTTAACTTCACGGTTTTCGATTATAAACTCTGATATTTAAACGTTATCGTGGTGATAAAGTTAAAACGTGCAGGAGGAAATCCTCAGATCGATTTGTGAAAACACGCCTCTCACTTTAGAGATCCTTCTAATTAGTGTTGAGCTTAATCTATTACAATTTATCCTATTTTATAAAATCCTCATGTTTTAATCCAAGTGAATCCTCCTAGTTGTTTAAGTAACTTGTTTTAGAAAATGAATAAATAAGAAGTAGAACATGTAGTGAAATAGAAGTAAAATTAAAATACTTCAGTAAAGTACATGAAGAATTGTAAATGTGCTGACTTACTTTGCAGTTTTAAATTTCAGCTTCATTTTTGAACAACTACCAATAAATTAGTGAGAGTTTAAGGTCAAACTTGAGTTTGTGTGTTTAAGACTGAGTGAAGATAGACATGTTTTCCTTTGGCTAAATAAACCCTCAGTTATATAAAAGGATAACACAAACACTGGCTGAGCTTCGCTGCAGAAATCAGAGAAATGCCTCAGAAATGATGCAACGGTCTGAGACTCGCTGCCTCACTTGAGAACTCTTTGTTGTTTGGATCAGCGGGATGAGACTCCACTTTAACTCATCAGTGCATTTACAGCCGGCTCCATTAGTGCAGGCAGCTGATGCCAAACCATGGCAGGGTCTTCTCCTGCGCTCAGGACCGGTCCGGCCTCAGCGTGTGGAGGCAGCTGTCCTGTATGTGAAGCGGGAACTAATACTGGATTGGTTAACGGATGCTCAGTGTTGGAAGAAATCTGCCTTATGTAATGTTGGAGTCAAATCATTAAATCCCAGACAGAGAGCACATGTGTTTCTATGAAGAGAAAACATAAACTGCTTTGGACAAAAAGTTCTGTAAAGTTAACCAATGAGCCTCAGCTGTAACAATCAGTACAACTTGTTCTTCTTCTCCACTTCATTTAAATACGGAAGTTTTCTCTACGTTTATTTTACAGCTGTCGTTTCTGTTCAGATCAAGATTTTACGAATAAAACGTTTGATGATCTGATGAAATACGTATTTATAGATGAATCTAATCAACCAGCGACAACATTAGAAATGAATAATGCTAATTTGATTAAATATGACACATATATATTTTAACCCTGCAGAAGGAACCGTTCTGTACGTTTCAGCTGATTGTACTTCTGAACTTGTACTCGTTATAAATGCAGGACAGTGTTTGTGGCGTTAGTGTTTAATCCCCTGATGGTGATGGAGGTGGAGGCCTGACCGCTGTCCGTGGTGCTGAACCTGAGACCACCGGGGATGTAGGAGCTGTCCGAGGTCCTGATCGCCATCCGGAAACTGACAGGGAGGGTTTGAGTCGTGAGGTTGTCGTGTATGTTCGGCCTCCGCTCGGCTGCAACACGTTTGCAGATGGTTTAAAATACATCATGTCTTCGTCTACATTTAAATTGAAGCAGTTCAGCTCTGTGTGGGACCAGAGCAGTTTACTACATCCTCTGCAGTGCTGGAGAGAGGAAGACACAGTCTGCACACCTGAGCCCCGTGGAGCTGGACTTCACTGTCAGTTTGAATCTTTCAGTGAGGAGCTGAGAGATGATGGTCAGGTGATGTGATTGCATTTAGTGTAAATGATTAAAGGCGTTCCTGGAGAGTCTCCAGACAGGTGTGTTCATCATGAACAGCCTCTGACTGATCCCTGAAGTGCAGCATAAGAAGGAGAAAGAAAAAAAAAACGGTGCAGAATAATCCTTTACAACCTTGAAACGAACGGTGTGACTTCTACTTCCTGAGGATATCATCATCTCTGACGTCCCTCCAGAATAAAGCTCCAGAAATCCACCAGAGTAAAAAGAGGCTGCAGAACAGAATCCTCCTGTTTTTAAGTTCCTGTGATGGATGTCTGTACATCCATGATTCACTGCAGACAGGAGCTGATCACAGCTGATTCAGCTGCTTATTGATTCCAATATGAGCTAAAATAAGAGTCTATATTTGAAAATCAAACAAAGTGGCCGTTGTGACTTCCCTTTGTGACCATGTGCGAGTGTAAATGATTAAAGGCGTCTCTGGAAAGTCTCCAGCGTCAGAACGACCCCCATACATTCACCAAAAACCTCCCTCATGTTCCTCTGACGTGTTTCCCATAAAGGAACATGCAGCTGCCGTGTTCTGCAGAGCAGGTTCTGAGGCTTTTCTGTCTGAAACAACGACTCTGTTGTGGAGATATTTGATCCAGCAGCAGCAGCTTGAGGTGGATCTGCCTCACGGCCTTTCTGCATCTTCCCATGTCACGAGTTTGCCCTTCAGGAGTTTCTCCACTGATTTAATTCTTCATATGACGTTTTTTTTTTCAATCTGTCATATGAGAAAACGACAAGCTCGTTGTGAAAGTGAAGCTTCTTACATTCACACATTTTTCTGTGACGCAAGTACCACAATCATAAAGCTCTCACACAGCTGACAGTAACACAAAGGACAGACGCTCTGTAAATCAGAGAGGTGTTGGAGGAGGTTGTAAAGTTGTATTGTATGATCTGCTGCAGAGGGAGAGTGTGAGGTGAAGAAGCTGCTTCAGGGCTGGAGTTAGAAAAACAACAATAAGACATCTAAACTCTAAAAACATAGTTTTAGATTTATGGTAAATTCCTCTTCCTGATAATGTCCCTCCAGAATAAAGCTCCAGAAATCCACCAGAGTAAAAAGAGGCTGCAGAACTTCATCCAGAAGGTTTTTAAGTTTCCTTCAGTATCACAGTGATCCAGTGATCGTGTCTGTTCAGTTTGACTCAGTGTCAACAACAAGCAACAACAAACCTGGAATAAACCTTTATTCCATAAACGATTGGCTGTGAATGTTGTTTTAAAATGTGATATTTAATTAATAATGACACAGTTAACACCTGATATCCAGAGGTGGAAAAGTACAATATAAAAATCCCTCCGTCTGTTCAGTGCTTTTAAACACTTAGGTTCATTTCCAGCTGTTGTTAATCTACAACCTGTGTTTGTAGATCTGAGACAAAACACAGGGGGAAGCATCAGGAGGTGGTTTGACTGATCTGAATGACCTGTGTGTTATTGTGTTTTCCATGAACAGATTAAAACATGTCAAAGCCTGATATGTGTTTGAAAAGTGTTTCTGTTGCTTCTCTTGCAGAGGGTCATCCCAGAGATCCACGGCACAAGGATAAGTTCATCAGACACCTGACAGGTATGAGCATCAGCTGTCGTCTCTTAAACATACAATACATGGATCTGACTGAATCATTGAGCTGTAAAGGTGCTCAGAGTGAACGAGCTGGATTCCTGCAGGTTGTGTTTGTTCATCATTCTCTGAAGTGCAGCAGAAGAAGGAGAGAATAATCGACCTTAGAGGGGGAGGAGATAAAAGTGAGACACCTGTGAGGCAGCGATGGAGAGAGAGCGGTTAAAGAGGGAGATATTGAAAAGACTTTCTGGAAAAATGATGCTGAATCTATATTTGAAACTCAAACCAAGTGGCCGTTGTGACTTCCCTTTGTGTGGTGGTTTTTTATGTGTATGTTTTTTTAAATTTTAGTCTCGTCTTTTTGGGAATTTCAGATGGATCATGGCGTCTGTGTGTCACTTCTCTGCACCATGATTTCCTCGTCTTCTCTTAAAAAACGTAGCGAGCAGACACTTGTCCCAGTAACTAACAGCTAAATACCAGCTAATGTTCAGGAAATGATGATGTTTGACCCGACTGTTACGTGTCTGTGAGATTTAAATTAAAACACCTATGAGAAGGTGTGTCACAGCTGTTGCTAACAAACGCCCTCCGTCCAATCAGAGTCCAGTTTTCAGAGTTTTTAAATGACATTAAAGTGTGTTTCACTCTGTCCTCAGGTCCTCTTTACTTCAACCCAAAGTGCAGAAAACATTTCAACAGACTGTACCACAACACCAGGGACTGCACTGTACCCACCTGTGAGTACACACACACACACACACACACACACACACACACACACACACACACAAGTGAAATCATGTCAGTTATTCCACCGGTTGCCGGTTCGATTCCCCTCATTTTTACTGTGTCATGTTGCTGCAGGAGTTTGTTCTAGATCTAAAACAGGATAAGACTTGTTTTAACACACACACACACACACACACACACACACACACACACACACACACAAACACACACTCTCTCTCCAAGATAAACACTGAGATATATGCATGATTTAAGATCATGAGAGCTGCTGCTGTTCTGACACGATTACACTGATAACAGTGTAACACAGTGTGTGTGTGTGTGTGTGTGTGTGTGTGTTGTGGCCTGTTCATGCAGGTATTTTTCAGTTATCATTGTGAATGTAGCAGCTGGTTTACCTGTTGAAGAGAAAAGTTACAGGAGCTGTGGAGGTTCAAACTTCAGTCAGTTTGTGAAACAGCAGAAAGCGAAGGTGGAAATAAATAAGAACATTTGCTGAAGCTCTGTGTTGGTACAATTTCCTGCTTCTTTACTGGAGTGCTGGAACTTCATGAGACTTCCTGCTTCCACTTGACTGCAGCTGGTTTTTGCCACTGATTTACATCTATTAGAAAATATAGAACAAAGTCATACGGCACCAGTCCTCAAAAGAAACATAATTAATGCAGGAAAAACCTGAAATTAAAAGTGAGGCATGAGGGTTTGGACAGAAGTTTTTTCACCATGACAGCAGAATGACTGTTTTATTGTTTGTGTTGATTCATATGTTTTCCTGTTGAGTTCTGTGTCATTTAGACTCATCTAGGGACAGGCCTGACAAACTACAATGAGCCTGTTCTGGGTCACATACCACAGCACATGCCATGAAAATGATCATTATTTTAAAGACTTGTTAGAAAGAATTAGAATAGCCTGAGTGAAAACCACACGAGTCATCCCAGTTATACTTTTACTAAAACAAAACACACTTTGCAGCCTTCAGTATTTAGTCTAATGAAGTTAAACTGAGCTTTTTATACGTGTTTCACTTGTTAATTGCTGCATTGCACTGAAATAGTTTCTGGATCGGAGCCATTGTCACTGTCACTGTTTCCACCTGTTCTTTTCCTGCCGTGACACGTCGGCCGAGACATTTTTGGGCGGTTTCCAGATGATATGACTAAAGTTTGGAAACCATTAATTAATGCGAGAAACAACCTAATTCACATCAATATTTCTTTCACAGCATTTATCAAACAAACCACACGCTGACAGTGCTAAGCTAGGCTAAACACAACCTGAACCTTGTGACACTCCAGCTGTAAATCGTGTCTGTTTTTAGAACGTTTCAACATATTTTTAACCACAGATAAACACACTCTGTTGTTCTCGTCCCCCGCAGTTTATAAAAGATGTGCTCGTCTGCTGACTCAACTGGCCAACAGCCCTCGCTGCACGGAGAGATAAACAGACTGAGAGACGGTGAGACTGAGTTTGAACTTGGACATTCATGTATACAAAGCAAAATATTCATCTTAAACACGGTTCTGCCTGTAATTTATCCCCCCCCCCCCCCGAACCACTACAGAGGAGGCAGCAGTGGCCAAAAGCACAGAGGTCAAAGGTCAGAACAGGCAGAACAAATGTGATCATAATGATGAAAACCAGATTTTTATTTTTCAGTGTTCAAAGAAAGAACTTCATTAACTTAAAGCCTAAAAGTCTGAAGATAAAAACCATATTGAGGACAGTTACACGAGGGCTTGTTCCCTCCTTAAAGGAGCTCTTTGATTCAAAAAAGAAAGTCAAAATGTTTTTGTCTGTTTTCGTCCCTTGTTGCGAGTCACACTGTAGAGAACCGACCCAAAGTTTGTTCCTAAAGCAGAGTAAGAACATCATTATCTGACATCATTCAGGGCGCAGGGCAGCGCTGCCGGCAGCCGTTTCAATAGAGATCATAGAAGAAGAGAACAAACAACTACGACAATGTGACGATTGTTGAGTCCAAACTTAACGGCCGGAAAGAAAATGTGTTTATCTGAAGTTAACGACGAGTCGAGACGGAGAAGAACCAGGAGGAACACTGAGTCCCTAACACCTGTGGTCTGACCTGTAGAACGTAATGAAGCAGGAGAACCACAGAGGACCTGAGAACCTGCAGAACATATCGTCTGTAGAACGCCGTAGAACATAGTCTGCAGCCCGTGGCCCCTGAATATAGAGTCAGTCGAACCGTAGAACCTGTAGAGCCGGGACTACGTGGAACGCATTGACTTCGCATCATGTTTAGAGCCTGTGGAACCTGGACATGAAAACCACACAGTCTGCAAAGACTTAAGAATTAGGAGTATCTGTAGAACCTGTAGGGCTGAGTCTATATAACTAGTAGAACCAAGAGAACCTGTACCTGTGGAACTTGTTGATGCTGTAATCTCTAGAGCCTGTAGAACCTGTGATTTCTTTAAAACCATAAAGAGACAATAAAACTACAGAGAGTTTATAAAACCTGTAGAACCTGAAGTCTGTAAAAACCTGCAGAGGAGTCTATAGAACCTGGAGTTTGTAGAACCCGTAGAGCAGAGAGTCTGTCGATCTTGTGGAACATGTGGGACGAGAGTCCAGATTCTGTAGAACCGGTAAATCCTTAATCTGTAGTTTTACTGAGCTTGAACAACCTGATGTTTCTTTAAAACCGGAGTCAACAGAACCCACAGAACCTGTAGCCGCTGGACTTTCACACCTGTAAATACTGGAACCTGTAAAACCTGTAGAGCCCTGTAGAGCTGCATCATGGGAAATGTAGTTCCAGTGTTTCTGGAGCTTGACTCAGACTAGGGGATAAAAGTCGGGATATCTCGAACTGCGCTGCTTCAACTTTTTATTCTTCCTTCGAAGAGTCTCATAACTTTATGAAAGAGCTCAACTAGATCACCTCTGACCTTTGACCTCGTGTCTTCCTTGTTGTTGTTACTATAATAATTATTTCTACAGTTCCTCCTCCCTGCAGCTGTCCTCCACTAACAGATGCTCACGTTCTGTCACGGCTGCTGATTTAACTTTGCCGTTCTTTAAAAATGTGTCAGGGAAATATTCAGAGCTGCAAACGCTCCTCAGCCTGAAGAACAACACGTGGCACCTTCACGCTACAGTTTGACCAGCTGACGGTCGACACAGCTTCCTGTTACAGAGACGGTTTGTTGCTTCATGTTGTGTTTTAACCTGAAAACTTCAGTTTAAGCTTGACTTCACCTTCTCTTCTCTCTCTGTGTCCCGTCTACAGCCTCTGACAGACGGGCGGTGTTGCCGTGACAACGAGGAGGGCAGGGCATCCTAACGAGGTTCATTTCCTAACGAGCGGCAGAAGTTTTCACAGCCAATAGAAACTCCTCTGAGGTCGTGTCCTGCAGCCAATGAGCTCAGCCGACTGATCAGAGTGCACTGTTTTCTATTCTACTCCATTCTTTCACTTTCCTCCCGTTCTTTCTGGATTCTACTTCTTCTCCACTCGGCTTCTACTTTCCACTGCGTGTCTCAGCTCCAGAGCAAGATCAACGAGATCATAAGAGTTTACAGCATGTAAGTTAGTAAACTGTGATGTAATCAGTTCATAACACAACAGCGTGTAAAAGAAGAAGTTTACCTTGAGTTACTGGACGCGTGCTGATCAGTCTGTTTCTGCTTTTCCTCCCTGCAATAAGTAAACTGACCTCTGACCAGATGTGCTGAGGTTTTAGTGAACAATGGCTCTGTTAATTCACTGAGACCTTCACAATAAAAGCCTCCAGCTAGTTAGAAAGTGTATATAAGCTTGATGAGTGAAGCAGCAGCAGCAGGAAACAGTGAAATGAGGCTTTAAAGAAACTAAACCAAACACAGAGACTCAGGTAAAATCCTAAACAGAGTTTTCTCTGTTCAGTTACCAGCACAAACACGTTGAGGCGTCAGACTGAGAGAGAGGCTTTGCTCCGATGGAGGTTGTCCTCTCTCAGGCCTGATACCAAGCAGCATCACAACAGCGTGACTCTGCACAGCTGCCAGGCCTGCGGGAAAAACAACCTAAACTACCCGACTCTTCTTCACCAAACTTAAACCTGCAACAACTGATTGTCAACTTGTTTACAGCAGAAACAAGTTGAGGACACATCATCAGCTTTTTAAGTCGGTATAAGTTCAGTGTTCCCTCTCTCTCTTTTAGCTCAGTGTTTGGTCTCCACCTGCTCCTGAGGGAAACATCTGGCTCTTTAGCTGCTAAATGCTGCACCAGCTGTTCTGCATGTGTCTGTCTGCTGGACCGTGGCTTTTTTACAGAGAGTGACCTGAAACAGTGAAGTTGTGTCTGGACTTCTTCTTCTATTCTTTTCTATTCTATTCTAATGTCCTTGACAACCCACCCACTGTGCTGTGCCTCTAAATCCAGTCTACACAACCAGACTCACCTCAGCTGTGTTCTGCTGTATTCTACCGGACTCTACTTGGCTGAACGCGCTGGCAGGAAACTGATCTTCAGCCTCTCACGTTCAGACTGAGCAAAAAGTGGATTTCTATTTTTCCTCTGGATGAGGATTCTACTGGTTTCTAATGGAGCTGCAGGAGTTTTGTCTGGAAAACGAGGAGCTGGAACGAGTTGTGTCGCTGCTCTGAAATCAAGAGAAATGTTTTTAAAGCTTTCTGTTTGCCCCCCGAGACTTTGCCACGGGACGGATGTCTTCTTCCTGCTCTTGCAGAACAACAGTGTTTTGGTTTTTGTGTAATTTTGGACGATGGACGCCTAAATTATATTTTACCTTCCGTTCGAAGCCGTAGGAGGAACTACACGGACAGATCCTCCGGTTGGACCACAGCTAACTGTTCTGTCATCCTGTGAGACAGAAACGTCCGAGATGCTGAATGTGTTTTATGTTACATGATGCAAAATAATAATAATAATAATAATAATAATAATAATATAATAATATTCCAGTGTATTTATATTGTTGAAGCTGCCGCCACGTGTGAGGAACAGAGCTACCTGCAGCTCTGTGTGCAATATGTACATACTGAAAGAGGAATAAAGACGCACGTTTGATATATATGTTTTTCCAAATTAAGACTTTTATTTTGCGTTTCTTCGCTGAGTTAAATCTCTATAGCAGTTATATGTGTTCACGTCAGCCTGTGATTGGATGAAGTCCTGGAATTTTTCTGTTTTAACAAAATGACAATCAGGTTGTTTATTACACGAACGATCCCAAAGTTGGTTCAGCTCCTTTAAAGAATAATTAACTCCAGGTTATTTCAGGTGTTTGTCGGCGGCTGCTGGAGGAGCTGCTTGTCTCTGACAGGGTGAACCACATAGCTGCACTGTTGACTTTGGCTGCTGCTGCACAGTTACATGTTGAAAGTGAATATTTCCTCTGTGCTATGAAGAAAAGAAAAGCTTGTCTGATTAACTCCTTCGACCTCTTCAAACCAGCAGAACTTCACTTTGAACTTTGTGTGGAGACATGTCGGCCTGGGTTTTGGCAAATCATGGCATCATCAGTAGCTACTAAAACAAACAGATATGATGATGATGATGATGATGATGATGATGATGATGATGATGGTGAGGAAAAGACTGAGTGTTTTGCTTATTGTTTGGAAACGATATCTGAAGAAAAATGTGGTGTGAATGTGTTTGCAGCTGTATGATTTTTTTTTTTTTTGGTCGGATCGTTGCCATGGTAACAGCTGTAGTAATAATAGCCACAACATGATTACCCAGAACTTCTTTAACCAGTTAATGATCTGTCTGCCTGTCTGCGTTTGTCTTCATGTGCCTAAAATATCACTTACAGCCATTTTCATAGTAATTAGGCAAACTGTCAAAGGTGTGTGTGTGTGTGTGTGTGTGTGTGTGTGTGTGTGTGTGTGTGTGTGTGTGTGTGTGTGTGTGTGTGTGTGTGTTTGCAGTCCGACCAGCTCTGCTGCAGTTTTGGCAACAGCTTACATTCATCATATTACACTCACACACATCAGTATTTGTAGCTGTGTTGTCTCTGTTGAGGTGAACAGTTTCAGCTCTGGTTCCTCTTGTGTGTTTGTTTGGTTCAAGAGTCAAACAAACTCTGGAGTGAACCGAAAACCGGAACAAGACCACCTGAACAGGGTCTTAGGATGTTTTCAATATAGTAGCTTTGTTTTGTTCTGAATCAGTTGATCAGTTGATAAAAATGTTCTATTTTCCAGCTGGTTCAGTTTATTTTAACACAAAATTAAAGCGAAGCAAAAGTTGGGTCAGACTGAGTTCAGATCCCACCACAAATTAATTGCTCTAGGATTTGTGACAGGATGGAGACCACGTCCTCTGAGGGGCCTCGGGGTGTCACCTGTTTGGTTGGGTTCAAAAAGTCTCTGGTGCTTTTTGTACAGTTTGTTTGGGCTGGTGTGAAATCTGACTCTGGATGAGCTATGTCAGTCCATTTGACTTCCTGTTCACACGCCTTCAGCAGCCTTGGTCTGACTGACAACTTTCACAGCAACCTAGATAAACCAAACCAAATGTACCAGAATGTATTCAAACTGAACCACGGTGTAAAATGACATAAAATATTAGTTAATGTCTGAATGAAAGAATAAAACGTGCCACTTAAATTTACCTGCTGAAGTCTGGTGAAGTTTAACTCATAAAGTCTGATGCTGAAAAACTTAATTTTAATAATCAGATACTTGTGATGTATATGTATATGTATTCTGTGGCCTTTTATGCCTTAAATTGTTCTTTTTTTGCTTCATCCCAGAATCTTTAAAAATGAAAATGTCGATACGACTGCGGCACAGTCCATCTGTCCTTGTCTCGTATGTCCGCAGACATAAACAGCTGGTTTTCTCCTGATGAATGTTTTTCTGCGTGACAGGGTTCAGTGGAGGTTTGGGAATCAATCCAGTCTGCGTTCACATGATATCAGAGGAATAAAACATGACTTCCCACAGTCCTCATGACTGCACGGAGGGCAGATTCTTTTCCTTTAACCTATTTTCTTTTCAGTTTGTTATGTATTTTTACCTCCTCCCCATCTATTCAACCCTTGTCTTGAACATCTATTTTTAAACTCAATCAAATTAGTTTTTAGATGAAATTTGCAGAAATAAACAAAGGATCGTATTGAAGATTTATATGAGTCATTGCTATTGCTATATTATATATATTTTATTTATGTAATGAGCAAAGGAACAAAATAATAATAATAATAAAGGAATTTAACATGTATCTTAAATCTCCAGAAAACTGTGAACAAATTAAAGGAAATTGTGGATCAATCTGTGGATAATAGTCTTAATGATATTAATAATGATGGCATGTTATTCCAGCTTGAGTGTTTATGCATTATTCCAAAGTAGTTAGCCCAAGTGCTAACCTTTTGTTCAATTAGCTTAAATTAGCTTCTTTTGTTGTGTTGTAAAACGTATTTGTAACCATTCAGACGAAACTTAATTCAGACTTAACTAAATTCATAGTTTGTCATTATAATTTAAACAATGTGAACACAGTATTATGGACCTAGATGTGAGGCTTTAATGCTATGTTTAGCATGTTTAGTTTGTTAGCATGTGTCTGGATAATTGCTAACATTAGCAAACAGCAGTACGTTTCCTCTGCCGCTTTACATGGTTTTATCACCGGGAGCCGGTGGCGGTGATTGTGGCTTGACCAAGAGATTCAACACAAAAGCTTATAATACATCCTCTGGGCAGTGCTACCTAGTTTTCAGGCTAAATGAGTTGCTATCAGACAGTGATGAGACGGGCCGATGCTAGCTGGTTAGCATGCTAACCACTGGTTAGCATGCTAACCAGTAGAAGAAAAGACGTGATAGAGACGTTGACGTTGAAGTTGAAGTTGAAGTTGCTTTCCACCGCTGGAGACAGCTGTTGGTGAAGTTTGATGATGAACTTGCACCATTTCTTCTAGACTGGTGAGTAAACAGCTGCTAATGCTAATGTTGGCTATGTAGCGATGGCAAAACATACAAATAGCTTCTAATAGCTAAACTTACGAGCTAACACTTTTTTCTGAAAGCTAACAATAAACTTAACAATAATTACAATATGGACCCAAAGTCTTAAGTGGCTAAATGCTAACTTTATCAAATGAGCTGTTTGAGTTGTTAGCTAATTTAAGCATTGAGTAAAATAACTTGTCTCGTGTTAGCTAATTTTAGACTAAATTAATGATTTAGTGAATGCTAGCTTTAATGAACATTAACTAGCTTTATTGACTCATGATACTAATACTGAAATATAAATTTAACTAGGTTGCTAGTGGTTGCTAATGTTAGCAATTAGCTTAAAACAAACCACTGGTACCATTTAGCAAACAGCTACAGTATAGCTTCATAACCAGACCAACCACAGTGACTTTTTAAAGGCTGAACCTGCTCTGATTTTCTTTATTGAGCGGATTCAGGTGATTTAGAAGTTGCACAATGTTGTCAGTGAAACAGTTGGGTAATTATAATTAAGAATAATGGAACATAAAGTACCTGCTGTGGTTTTGAATTAAGCTAAAGTTATATAAAGAGCAGTAGAAACAATAGAAGCAGTGAAGGAGGAGCAGTGCACTGAGGTGACTAACAGCTGTGGCAGGTAATGACTAATCTGTGATGAATGACACCTGAGTCTCTGCCAGGTCTGTACTGCTACTGTCTACATCCCAACACCAGACTGTTTCACACAGTGAAGACGCTCAGTCATCCAGGTCATGGTTTAACTGATTTACGAAGGCTTCTGCTCAGCACGTAGAAATATCTTTCACAAACACTTTAAATAAACACATTCTTGTACTTATGCTTTTGTACACAGGAGCTCACATACGCCGCGTGTCCCACATACCTGGGCGGGGATGTTTGATTGACAACTCGGGGGCGTGGACGGCATGACCCAGACTGGAGCAATGACAGGTACGGTTGTGGTTTCTGTGCATGTGAGACAGGTTCGTTAACAGTCTTTCACTAATTGTCACAGACGCCAGATGTTCACAGTGGTTGTGTCCTGATTTGCCCACTGAGAAATAATATTTTTTCTTGTAAAGCACTTTGCAGCTGTGTTTTGAAAGGTTCTATATTAACAAAACGTATCATCATTATTATTACTATTATTATTTTATTATAATTTAATAATTCAATCACTGACACCCCCCCCCCCCCAGGGACCTTTTCGGGGGAAGACCATCACCCCAAAATTTAATTTAGACCCTCTTGTGGAAGGACTGCGGGGGACTGAGTTGCTCAATAGGGTCCCTACTGTTCCTGCAGGGAAAAGTTCCTGCAGGGAAAAGTTCCTGCGATGTAAACGCACCTAAAGTAAAGTGAAGTAAGAAGAAGACGACTTGTAGAAGGCTACAGGATGAGAAAAAGACTTGAACTGGAGGATTTTGAGGAGGACTTGTAGAGGACTGGGAGATCTGAACTGAATTATGGAGACTGGGTGGCCACACACACACACACACACACACACACACACACACACACACACACACACACACACACACACACACACACACACACACACACGCTCAGAGGAAACACATTAAGAAGACAAATGACTGCAGTGAAACTGATGTTTACCCAGCAGGCTATTTAAAGAGAGAGAGAGAGAGAGGAGGGATTAATGTGAAGAGCGATTCAAGAAGAAGATAAAGACATGAGAGAAAGAAGAGAACAGCGAGGAACAGAAACGGAGGGATAGATGAAAGAAGAGATAAAGATTGATGAATGGAGAAGAAAAATAGATGTGACTGATTCTTAAAATACAAACACCTGATAAAACAACCTTTTTCCTCTTCCGCCTTCCTTCATATTGTTCTTTTTTCAGCTATTTCAGGTGTTTCTTTAGTTACATCTATAAATATTATGTAAATTCTTATTATATTATTCACAAACAGTTTGATTTACAGATCACCTGCAACGTGTTCTTTATTTACTCATCCATTTTTCGCAATAAAACCAAAATAAAGAACAATAATCACCATTAAAATGTTCAGTTATATAATAAATATAATAATAATCTTGTGTTTAGTGTTTTTGGCCCTAAGTGGAGCAGACTGGTTGATATTTTGGACTTTTTCAGCCGTATGAAAGTATGCAGTAAACATGTGAACGTGTTGAATAGAAGCTGTTGCAGGTGCAGATGAGATAAGAGCAGGTTTGGAGGTTAAAGCTTATAAAAGCCAGTCTGCTCCTGGTGGTGCGAGAATTATAAATACCAAACTGACAGCACAAAGACCCTCCTTCAGCCTGGTCAACATCAACCTCAGACATCCACATCACATCAGGCGAATAATTAACCCATTTTATGCACAGTTTGAATTTTAGTTGTAAGAAGCTTAGAAGTTGTGACATGAAAAGAGGATGTGAACGGATTTTTCTCCAGGCGCTGAGTGCCAGACTGGTGCTTTCTGAAACAAATGTAATTTTCATAGCTGTTTCATAGCTGGCGTCATTAGCTGAATGTGGACAGCCGGCAGTGCTGTGACGGATGGACGAACCAGACTCTGGCATCTCCAGATGTAATAAACATAATATTGTGTAAATCTGAAAGTGTTAAAGTTGTGTTTTTAACAGTGGTGGAAGAAGAACGCAAAACCTTCACATAAATAAACGTACCAATACAACAATGTAAAAATATTCATATCAGCTAAAAGTACTTGAATGCACCAGTGCAAAGCAGCATTTTACTGCTGTTTGTGCTCCAGGTGGAGCTGTTTTCAACATCTTTATATACAGCTGGTTAGTTCAGTCCAGTGGTTCCCAACCTGGAGGTCGGGCCCCTCTAAAGGGTCACCAGATAAATCTGAGGGGTCATCAGATGATTCATGGGAGAGGAAAGAAGAAGAAACTAAATTCTGGTTCACTGATCTGGATTCAGTTTGTTTTTATTTTCTGTAATTTTTTGCTTTTAGTGAAATAAATGTGTCTTCAGTAGAACTGCTAACAACTCAATAAGGTTTCTGTCAGGAGCTTTGTGTTGTATTTTATAAGATTATCATGTTTTGTGGTACAGTAAAAACTATAACTACTATTTCCCTCTGAGCTTTATGCTACAGTAAAGTAAAGAGTATGCAGAAGTTCAGTGTTTCCAACACTGGTTTTTAACCTGTTAACAAACAGCCCAAGTTTCGTTCACAAGCCTGAAAATAATGTAAAAATAAAGATGTCACTGTTCTTCAACCCTTCTTACAGCCATGACCCTTTACATCTTACAACCAAACCGTCAGAATGAGTAGAAGAGGCACTAGACCAAAGCTACAAAGGGGAAAAAAGGTTTTCTTCCCTCACTTATATATGTGTGGTGTGTATATATATATATATATATATATGACCTCAAAAAGGAATATGAGGTCAGCAGGACCTTCTTTGTGGAAAAGTGAACGGCTGTTGTAGTGATATGAGGATCCTAAAATACTTGATTGAATCAGGAGACTTGGACTTTTCAAACAATGTAGAATTTGTCAACGAGCTGGTTTTCTGTTTGCCCATCGATTCGTTGTGAACTATAAAATGCAGCCTGTTCTCACACAGGGATTTTCTGACTTTGGGGAGATTTGGTTTGTATTTCGAGGTGAAATATTCCAGGTATCTCTTATCTCGTTCTCTGTCTGTCGGGATCATGTTCAGTGTTGTGTATCAGTTAGTTCTCACTCTGATTTAAAACTGCTGCACCTTTCCATCGAATGGAAATGTTCTTATGTGTCCTAAACTTCTAAGTCATCTCTTAATATTTGCTTCAAATCTTGTTTCCCCTTTTTTTTAATGAACCACTTCAGTGTGTGACTGTGCTGGGATCAGATCCCACGACTCCATGCTCTCGTGTCAACACCTCACATTACTGACCCGACTGAATGTTTTCTCTGCTCTGAAGTTTCTGACTCGCTTCATTATCATTATTACTGTTATTATTTTCTTCAGACATTCAGTGTCGCTGCACGTTTTATTTTGAAGGAATCGTGAAGAAGGCTGCATGAAGAAACAAATAACTGTGTTTGTTTGATATGGCTGCTCTGCAGTTATTAAAGAAACCCATTCCCCGGAGTCTGCCGGCTCCTGACCTCTGACCTCCCCGAGGAGAGCGGCTTATTTCTCCGCAGAGAGATTCATAATAACACGTAACATTATCACGTTAACTGTGAGAAAGTGACGGCGGTCCTGACTGTGGCCAAACATGGGAAGGTTTTCAGCATCTCTCTGCCTGAATAAACAGCAGTCAGAGAGGAAAGTCTGGATCTGGGACATTCCCGCACTGATCTGAGACCTGCTGTCTCACATGAAACTTGATGTTTCGGTCCCTGTGGTCAGTCGGCACTCTTGATGTTTGCCGTGGGATTGGCGTGATGGAGGGAGGGTCGGGTGGGGACCTTCTGTCTTTGACATTTTGTTGATAAGCCCACAACGTCTCCAGAAGACTCCACGGTGATACCTGGTGTTCCAGGTATCACCCCCCTCATTTCCTCACCCTCCAGTCTTCATCTTGCAGCCCAGTTGTTGTCTTTCCTTTAAATCTGCAGCAAACTGCTGCTTTTTTTCTCTGCTGATTTGACAAGAACTTGGTTGCTTGTTGGAGGGAGTGACCCCAGCGTCCCACTTCAGTTTCCAGTTCAGAGTGCTTGGTCTTTTCCCTCTCGTATTCTTCAACACCATCTTGGTACTGTCAGCTCCAGAGTCTATAGCAGCTTGGCCGTTGTGGACCACACCTGCAGGAAGCTTCCATCCTTTGATGTTTTTCTCTGGAGGTCAACCTGCTGGGACAGATGTGGGCATTTCCTGCCAGTTGTTTGTGGGAGAGCTTTTGTGGTGGTTCGCCTCTGTTCCTAGATTGATGCCAGCTGTCTGAGAACATGGTTATGCTGCCAAGTTTAACGCCCTTGGGTGAGGCTTGTAGTGCATCTCGTTAAAAAGCGCCCCAGTGATGCAGGTGCTTGACAAAGGAAGCAAACGTGGTCGTGATGATAAAACTTAGCCGAGATCTCTCCATCTCCCGGATGTCGCTCTAGGTGAGTTTCCTCTTTTCCAGACTCTCTCTGTTAGTCCAGCGGCCCTGCCACAGAGAGGCCTCGGCGTGTCTCTGCACCTCCTCCACCACACGCCATCTCTTCTGCACTGATGTTTCCTTCTGCCATTGAGGAGCTTTTGGGACGAGCCAAAGAGTGTGAACGGCTTCAGATGGGGTCCACCTCTTCCCTGTTGCCACAGGGGTTGTTCAAACAACAGTAATCTTAAGATCCATTGAGGGTCTGGACCAACTTTGCTTTGGTGGATTGAGTTCTTCCACAAGACTTGCTGTAGGTAATTACAATCTGCTGAGCCCGTGCAGGACTTAAGCATTGTGCACATGTGCTTTTCCACTTTGTTAATGGAGGTTTCATATGCTGTTAAATGACACATAAGTACTGGGAGTATGTCAAACTGGAAGCACCACAACTTGAGTTGATGCAATCTCCGTATATGAGGGTGTCCTTTTTAATTTGTTCAAATTGCTCGGAGTCCTTGAGCTTTGCCTCATAAAACCCGCCCTTTCTCTTCACTGGCACTATCGCATCATGAGCATTGTGATCCCAGAACAAATTGCTCCCATAATATTCAGTAATTCAAAATGTTTCACAGTGACAAAGCCACTAATGAGCAATGTCCTTATTACTGACTCGATCACTGTGTTAAGTAGGGATAGCTGAATAAATGTGACACATCGATATAGTGTTTTTTTAACTGATGACAAATATGTCAAAACTATATGTTAAATATGTTTATTGTATTTCCAAACAATTAAGAGATAAGAAGTTATAAATTCAGATTTTAAATAGATATAAGAGAGAAGTCAATACGAAAAACCAAAGAGAAAATAAACAAAAAAACAAATGCCACAAAAAAATGTAAAAATAAATCATATGATATAGTTATACCATTAAAATTTAAAGACATATTGAATGGTTTTGTTCCGTTAACACTTATGAACAGCCTACTGTTAATACTGCCACATTAAATATATCAATTTTAAATCTAAAGGTTCAGATAAAAGCTTCTTAATTGGATCCTGAACACAGACTCACAGGCAACACAACAAGCTCCACCAATCAGACGCTTCAGTCTGAAGAAGGTGGAGTGTGTTTACAGAACAATATTACAAGACCGACAACAGGGAAAATAAATACAAATATTACCTAAAATGCACAATTGTAACGGTAAATAAATAAATTAGGGTTAAGTTTGGAGGAAACTGAAGAAATATTTTATTGAGTTATTAATGTGATGACTCTACATTCAAAAATAAAACCACATGTTTCTGTATTATGGACTGAACTCCAGAAGTAAATAATAAATAAATAAAATGAAAAAATAACTTTTTGGAACCTAAAGGAGGAAATGAACATGAAACACCTGAGAGACTGAACTCAGGGAAAACTATTGCCCAGCTCACGAACGCGCCCAGCCCAGCCACAATCACACACGGGAACGCGCCCAGCTGACGAACACCTCTCTCGGGGCTGTCCGCGCGGCGCCTGTCTCCCTGAAATCACCTATCGATCCATTCATTGATTTATTATCACCTGTTTGTGTGTGTCAGTTATCATCAATTAACTCCTCCAACCTGCTCCTACCTTTCCAGGTGTCCTCGATTTATTATTTATTTTTTACGTGAAGTGCGTGATATCCGGCAGCGCGGAGAGTTGTCGCGAGATTCAGGTGAATCGGAAGGGAAGTGAAGAGAGGAGAACCTCCCGCAGCGCACCTGTCCGCAGGTGAACAACCGGAGGAAAGGAAGAGAGGAATAAAAAGAAACAAGTAAGTTAATTTGAACTTAAAAAGTTCAAAAGAACTTAAAAAGAACTGAAGAGTTCTGCTGTCTGTCCACCCATGTCTCCATGTTCCCGCTCTGTTCTGTCTCACCTGCTTCCTTGTCTCTTGCTCTCAGTGTTCCAGCTTCACAGGATCTACCTGTTCCAGCTGTTCGATCACACTGAGAAAATAACTCACTGAAGATTGTAGTTTGTTTTTGAGGATGTTGTGGTCTTTCAAGAGATTCTAGTGGACTTTTGGTTCCCAGGTTCTGGTGTTCTGTTAGAAGTTTATATTGACCTGTCGGGGGGTTCTAGTCATTTATAAGGAGGTTCTAGATAGTAGTTGTTAAAGAAGGGGTTCCACTGGTCTTTGAGGAGTTTTCCATCTGTGAGGTCTCAGCCGTCTTTTAAGAGGTTCTGGTGTTCTGTAAGAAGTTTATATGAATCAATCGGGGGTTCGAGACGTCTTAAAGAGGTTGTAGGCGTCCAGGAGGAAATTCAAATGAGTTTATGAATGTTTTTATTCATCTGTGAGCAGGTTCTAGCCAACTAGGTGGAGACAATGGAAGTGGTAGTATTTAGTTCAAGGAGGTTTTGGTTGTCTGTAGTGGAGTTCTAGTAGTCCATAAAAGGGTTTCTGGGCGTCTAGGAGGATGTTCTGGTGGTCTTTGAGGCAGTTTCATTGGAATTTTTTCATCTATGAGTGGTCTTTTGGTTCCAAGTTATCTTTGAAGACGTTCTAGATGTCTTTAATTTGGTTCTTGGGGCCTATTGTGGCTTTCCAGTGATCTATATTGATCTAGAGAGAATTTGGTTCTTGTGAGTACGGTGATCTACAGGGAGTTTTTATTCACCCATTGGGAGCTTGTATGGGTCTGTAAGGAGGTCCTGGTTTTATACGAAGAGGTTCTGGTGGTCTTTGAGGAGGTCCATGAGGAGTTTCTAGTTTTCTATGAGGAGGTTCTAGTTGTGTATTAGGCGGTGTAGGGGTCTTTAAGCAGGTTCTAGTGGTCTATAAAGAGGTTCTATGCATCCAATAGGATGTTGTCATGGCAACGCTCCTTCTGTGGGGAATCTCTGACGACTCGTTAGTGTTAACGAGCTCTTGTTTGAAGTTAATCAGATCTGCTGTTGTGATTTAAATGAATGAAATGTAATAAAAACGGTTGTAATGGCTTCACGAACCATCGAACTCTTTGTCTGTTCACATTGATTTTCAGACCCCTCTCTCCTTTCAATCAGCTCATCTCATTGGAACCTCCTCTTCGATGATTAGAACCCTCTAGAACATGACTGGAACTTCTTTAAAACCCAATTCGTAGTTGATGAACAGATGATCACTAGAACCTTTTGAAACACCAATAGAACCTCCTTAGACAGTAGAAGCTAATAAAACCTCACTGGAACCTCCATAGATGACAAGAAACTGAAAGATCTCTAAAACGCTTTCAAAGACCAATGACACCTACTCGGCCACTAGAACCAAATGGAACGTTCTCTTAGATGAGCACAACCTAAAAGAACAATAAAACATCCTCAGTCATGACTAGAACCTCAGAAAGTGACTACGTTGTCCTCAGAGAACACTGAGGTTGACATTTTATTGAAATATCTCAACCACTGTTGGATGGATTGTGGTGAAATGTGGTTCAGACATTCATTTTACCTTCAGGATCCTCAAGTCAACGTTGTAATTAGTCCAGGACTTTGGTTTATGACCAAACTAATCCTCACGGAGTCATTAATTTGGCTTTAGACTGAGAGATAAACCAACAAAGAAATAATTATGTGACTGAAAACAGAATCTCTTTTTGGGTTAAAACCTCTTTAGGTTCCTGCCACAGTCCTGAAACAGTGACAGCAGATTCAGGCAGCAGAGACCAGTTTGCCAACATGCCTCCTGCTGCAGCCAGCACATTCCTAACACATGACACAACGACACACCACAGCCTGAACATCCCATCCTCAGCTGAGCTACAACACGCTAACAAAGCTCTCCTTCAGCAGCATGAAAACATCAGTGAAACTCCATCATGCCCTGCAGCTGCAGCGCACAAGCCAGGGTTACATTCATGACGCAAAAGTTCAGAGACCCATCAGATAAAAAAAAAACGAGTGTGTGTGTATATATATATAGTCTATATAGTGTATGTGTATGTATGTGTGTATATATATATATATATATATATATATATATATATAGTCTTACAAAAAAATCCAGTCTGGGCGAAGGAGGATGGGGGGTGGGTGGAGCAAGAATCTCAACAGGTGACAGTGTTACAGGCTAAGACACCTGTCTCGAGCTGCATTGATTAGTCATTCAAAAGTTAATTGCAGCAAAGAAAATCAGTTAAATAATTTTCTTTTAAGCAAAAATGCTAAAAACATTTCCTCTTCCAGCTTCTTAAATGTACAAACTTGCTGCTTTGTTTGTCATTTATAATTGTAAATGAAATATCTTTAGATTTTTAACTGTTGGTCGGACAAAACAAGAAATCATCACTTGGGCTCTGGGAAACTGTGATAAACATTTTTAGACAATGTGACGTTTTATAGATGATACGATTAATCGTTTAATAGAAAAAACTAATCGGCTGATTAATGAATAATGAAAAGAAGTCTGAAGTTGGAGCCGCACACCTGTCGATTAAGCCAAGCTGTACTAACCAATAATTGATCATTATGTCAGAAACTACAAAAAATATTCATCAGTTTCTCAGAGTCTGATAGAAAACAGAGAAAGAACATTTCTCTATGGAGAAGCTGAAAACGACAAAATCTTTGGTATTTTTGCTTCGTAAATTACGTAAATTATTAATTGATTATCACTTCTCGATTCAGCACTACACATGGCCCGGTCATATTGAATGGAAAAATGTCAGGCACCTGTATCACATTAATGTCTTCATTGTGTTCTGTAGTTACAACAGTGAATATAGAGAATTATGCATCAATTTCATCACATTTCAGTTCAGAGATGAAACAAATATTCAATTTCAAGAACTAATCAAACAAATCAATAAGTGTTTGGTTAATCAGTTAATCCTTTTAGCCGCTTGTAGAATATGTTTTCACTGGTTTCAGGTTCTTTAATGTGAATATTCTAACGGTTTCTATTTGTTTTCTGTGATAACAAACTGAATATGAGAATGAGGCATTTGAAGATGTGACCTTTGATTTTTGGAAACTGTGATGGACGTTTTTTTAAAGACTAAATGATGAATCAAGATAAATCTGCTTTTTGAAAACAAGAAGCTCAAAGTTGTTGAAGTTTGCTCAGCCTCTCTTACTTCAGATAGAGATAAGATAAGATCAGATGAGGAAAACAAAGAGCTCATTGATGAGGGCTGTGACTGAAAATCAGCAGGAAGGGTCAAACTGAGAAACCCTGAATGAGCCGTTGATGTTTTAACAAACCATATAATTGGTGTGTTTGCAGTGAGTAACCCCATCCCGTCCAATCTGAAGTCAGAGGCCAAGAAAGCCGCCAAGATCCTGCGAGACTTCACCGAAATCTCCAACAGGAACGGACCTGACAAACTCATCCCCCGTAAGAAAAGGCAAACTGTCCCGTCCTCCTTCACACTGTCTGTTAACAAGGCTGAAATCGTCCTCCACAGGGTTTTACCACAACGACTCATTTGGGTCAGTAATATGAAAGTGTGATACCCAGCCCTTTAAGAAAAGAAGAAGGAAAGGAAGGAACAACGAAGAAATGGACAGAATAATAATACATTTTATTTTCAAAGTCAGGTAAATAAAAGCACAAATAATTAAAATAAAATAAAATATACAACTATAAAGAAAAGAGAGAAATAAGAAACTGAGGCAGGGAACTCGGGAACCTAAAGGGGTCCCGACTGTGACACTGACTTTTGGTCCTGATCCAGGACTTAGGAACAGCCAGGAAAGCTCTTAGAAATATTCAGTGATATAACCAGTAGCCAGCAGATGTGTGAGCAAGCTGAGAATAATTCAACATTCTGGGAAGGCTGTTTCCCTCTGTCACTCTCTCTTGTCTTTATGCTAAGCTAAGCTAACTATCTGTTGACTGTAGCCTCACCGAGGGAGGACAAAAGAAAAGAAAGGAAAGAGAAGAAGTAAGGAAAGTGAGAGTGACACGAAGGCAGTAGGTGAAATGAGGATTAAAATGTGCTGAATGTTTATTTAAAGGTGTGTGTGTGTGTGTTTAGTGAAACGAGTGTTTGTGTGTGTTGTAGCACATGTGATAGCGAAGGCCGAGGGTCTGGCCATCATCTCCGTCATCAAGGCCGGCTTCATGATCACAGCCAGAGGAGGCAGCGGCATCGTCATCGCCAGACTGTCCGACAGACGTAAGAACTTGACCACAGACCCTCTGTCCGTCTGTCCGTCTGTCCGTCTGTCCGTCTGTCCGTCTGTCCGTCTGTCTGTCTGTCTGTCTGTCTGTCTGTCTGTCTGTCTGGCGGCTAAATCCAGCTTTTCTAGTCCTTTCCATCCTCTTCTGAATCCAGCTGAGTCGCTGCACAGCGAGGTCACAGCTCAGTGTCTCCGCTGCAGGTTTGAGTCCCACAGTGACCTTTTTGTTTTTCAGCACATTTTGTGTCATTTTACTTTGCCTTGGTAACAAACAGACACACGCCCTCAGGTCTCCCTGCGGCTTATTGAGCAGCAGTCATCTGATGTGTTGTGTGTTTAACTGCCGATTTTAATTAGCCCGTCCGGCGGTGGCGGCTGTCACATTTCCATGGTTGGTGTCAGAGATTGTTGTCAGGCTAAAACCCAGTGAGGATCACACGGGCCGAGCTGCAGCTGACGCCTCCGCTGATCTGCAGGCTTATTGTTGATTTTCTGGGCTTTAAGACCAAAGGAGCAGTTCAGCAAATCTAGTTTTACAGAGCCACAAGGTTTTTTGTTTGTTTTTTTTTTTACTGTTAAGCAAGTAGGTTTAAAAAGGGGAAGCACACTGTCTGATAGCATCACCTGTTGACGTGTAAAAGTTTAATGATGACAAGGAGGAAGAGGAGAAAAAGAAATATGGAGGAAGTGAAATAAAGAAGGAAGTTTTAGATGTTGCTGTTAATTTTTCTAGAACCATCACGTGTTTGTCATTGTGCGTGATAAGTGACAATCAAATATCACAATACTTGCAGATGAATATTCAGTCAATTAACTAAAGGATTAATTGACTTATTGTTTCAGGTCTGATCTCTGAATGATCCCAGATTTAACCACATTATAAATCTTTATTCACAAGATGAGAAATCTCAACAAAAAGCTGATCTTGATTTTCGTTCTCACAGATGTGGAAACAAAAACAAGAAAATGCACAAAATACTGATCTGAAACCTCTGAGATTCAATATATAATCTGGCCGTCTGTTTTCTTCTGAATAACTTCAAAGTAAATGAAACATGCATCTGTCATCTCCAAACTAAACCCTTAATCAACAGGTCTTTTTTCTCTGTGTGTTTCTGTGTGTTCAGGTTGGTCTGCACCTTCTGCCATCGGCATCGCCGGTCTGGGGGGAGGCTTTGAGATCGGGGTGGAGGTGGGTGAAAAAACACAATGTGTTTTTAAAAAAACTACAGATTAACTTACTACTTATATACTTATATACATACATTTGTGATGTTGGTAGTTAGCAGGAGCTATTTCGGATCAATTTATAATTTACAGTCAGATTATTAAACGTTTAAGACCTGACTGTCAAAACCAGCAATTTTAATAAAAAGACAAAAAGTAAAAAGACAAAGCAAATTGTTTTTTGTTTTAGTTCAAATATTGTGAATGCACCAGTTTCCATCAGGCAAATGTCAAACTTCAGACATCAGATTGTCCTTGAATGCACCAGCAAGCACCTGTCAAACCCCTGTCAGGTGTCAGACCTGGTGATCATCCTGAACCAGCGTAGAGCCATTGAGGCGTTCACGAAGGGCGGGAACCTGACGCTGGGCGGAAACTGCACTGTCGCTGTGGGACCTATGGGCAGGTGAGCACCTGTACTCTCACTCTGTCAGTCTGACTCTTAATTGCTTTTAATATTTAGTTTTGATGTAAATTATAGTTTAGGTTTTAATATTTTACTTTGGCTCGAGATTTATAGACGTTTAATGACAGTGATTGTTTGTGTTTCGAGGCCTGGAGCAGAAACACAAACTAATTCAGCATCTGTGGCAGTTACAAAACCAGATGTGATTTACTTTAGAGGTTAGTGTGATTGATGTGTTTGATGTTAATTTTAGAAATAACCAGGACAGTGTTGTTTCAAGGTAGTTCAACAGGTTTTGGCGCGTGTTGGCAGGTGTGTGTGGGCGTGGCCAGGTATTTGACCAAGAGGTAAAGGCTGACATCGGTGCCAGAATGAGAGTCTTTGTGTCTGTTCCAGCTGAATAACTGAGCTGCAGAAACATTTATCTTAGAATAAACAGAAAACAGCAGCGTCATGTTCAGTTTGCTGAATTGATCTACGGGCTTGTTCTGTGTAATTTGGCTGCGTACCACACCCATACTTTTAACCTGGGGAGTCGGTGCAGTTGTGATAATGGTTCTTGTCTGTAATAGTGATATTTTTGAGGACCTAGGATTCTGCTCTGTGGAACGCCACACAGATAATGACCCTCTCTATCTTTCTGTTTCTCAGGAACGTGGAGGCAGACGTGGCTCTGCGTAGCACTGCAGCAGTTTTCACCTATTGCAGGTCCAGAGGTTTGTTTGCAGGTATTTCATTGGAGGGGTCCTACCTGATCGAACGCAAAGACACGAACCGCAAGTACGAACGACGTCCATCTACCTGCCCGCCTAAACGTCTCAACTTTTGTGTCTGTTTATCGTTGTTTATTTGAACATAAAGTGCTGTAGTGAGTATTTTCCTGTGTGTGTTTACAGGTTTTACTCCCAGGACATCCGAGCGTCGGCCATTTTGAACGGAGATGTTGAGCCGCCATCGGAGTGCCACGACCTTTACCACATCCTGGACGCCTACACTGAGGCCTACACCACAGACTGGACCAACAAGAACATGCGACCAAAGGTAAATGACCACATATATCCCTCTTTTTTTATTGCCAGTGTTTCTTATGTATTTATTCCAGACTTGCAACGACTTATTTGAGCAGCTTTGAGTCATTAAAATATAAAATATCTATGTACAAGGAGACAGAAACATTTAAAGCTGAATTTGAACCTCCTGCATTTGTTCTTTGTTCCCTCTTTGCTCTGCTACTGATCAACAAGTCTTAGTTTAGTTAAACAATAGTGAAGTGTATTTGCCTCCAGTTTAAAGCCTGTATGTTGAGTACTGTCCACAAAACCAACACAGTAAACCACAGCTTGAAAAATGATTAAACTTACAAGCATGAATCTTACACACAGACAAAGTGGAGTTTATGAGCACAAAACTAAATGGACAAACTAGCAAATAAATCTAAAAGAATCCGCGTGACCCGCCATCAGAGCTTTTGTGAAGTGGTTAATAACTGATGGTTCTGCAGGTTTTTCTAAAACACACTGTTTCATACTTCAGTTCATTTTTGGACTTTCATAATCGCTAATAAATATTTCAGGCTAATTTTGCTTACAGCTCTGTATTCAGCCTTTTGAGCTCTAGAGCAACACTCCGAAACACATCTCCACCCACACCAGTGCATCTTTCAAAGAATGAGGGAATAAATTAGTTCCATAAAATGCTTCTTTTACAATTAGGGTCAAAAAGATTTTCAGCTCATAAAGTGATGTTCACGAAAAGTTTGTAGTTGTAAATCAACAGTTGTAAACCTGTACAATTAAATCTGAATGAGAAATTCAAGTCTTTGCCTATGTAGAAAAGATTTGTACTTGCATATAATAAATATATGTGTATGTACGTGTGTGTGTGTGTGTGTATATGTATATATATATATATGAATATATATGTGTGTATATATATATATATATATATATATATAGGACTGTTTGAATAAAATCTTTGAACAGATGATGTCAGAGGTGAGGTTACACATAGACAAGTGCTTCTTATAAGATTAAAATCTGTAGCTCATTCAGCACTATTAAGGCTCCATTCAGCTTTTTTCTTCCTTTTTAGACATTTTTTAAATATATTTACCATTTTTCTGGGATATTTTTACAATGGAGGTTTATGTGAGGAAACTACCTCAGTCTATTTTCACTTTAAATAGACTGTGAAATATCAGATAACCAATACTTTAAATGGTTCCACCAGGTGTTGCACTATTAAACTTCCACTCAGCTGTTTGATATCTATTTATGGTTTTTGAAATGTCAGATTACATTTTACGCATGTTCACGAATCTCACTTTGTTGTAGTTATTTCTAAAGTCTGTTTCTCTCTCTCTCTCTCTCTCTCTCTCTCTCTCTCTCTCTCTGTCTCTCTCTCAGCAGTCGTCTGCTCCTCCGTCCAGACCTCCAGCTCCGCCTCAGCAGAGACCAGCAGCCAGCTACCAGAAACCAGCAACCGACACTGGTGACACTTCCACTAAAACACAACATGTGTTCATAATATTTGTCGACGTCTGATAAAACAGTGTGTAATGATGTGTGTGTGTGTGTGTTGTGTGTGTGTGTGTGTTCAGGTGCATGGTCAGGTACAGGAAGTAAAAACGCCCTCTATCCATCTGTCTCCATCTATAAATCTGAGTCCTCAGGTGAGTGTGTGTGTGTGTGTGTGTTTGGGGGGGTCTGGTCTGTTATTAACTGCGACCTCGATGAAGCAGCCAATATCAACACACACTGGCTCATTAATAACCCTGTGTGTGTGTGTGAGTGTGTGTGTGTGTGTGTGTGTGTGTGTGTTGTGTGTGTGTGTGTGTGTGAGTGTGTGTGTGTGTGAGTGTGTGTGTGTGTGTGTGTGTGTGTGTGTGTGTGTGTGTGTGTGTGTGTGTGTGTGTGTGTGTGTGTGTGTGTGTGTGTGAGTGTGTGTGTGTGTGTGTGTGCCTGCGTGAGAGTGTGAGAGCTGTACATTAACAGGATAGACGCATCCTGTTTTCATATTACAGTGTTAAACACACATGCTTGTGTTTGAATTCTGAGGCTGCAGCTCCCTCTAGTGTTCACTGCAGCTTCACTAACTCTGGTTTAACAATGACTGAAGGAAATAAAGTCACCTGTAGACGCACCTGTGTTACAGCTGTTGGTCCGACTCTTAATTGATGTTTTCTTTCTGTTTCAGGTCAATTTGCCTCCAAACACTCCCAGAGCTACGGTACGATGACGGAACTGACATTCTTAAGGCTCTGCTTTAAGCAGCTATGTTATTTTATATTATAACGTTTTAGCAGATGGTTTGATCAAATCACTGCTACAGCACAAGTTTTGTTTATAGAAATTCCAACTCCAGGTTATTAAAGCTGAATATTTGTCATTTTTGTTCTCTAAAATAAAAATATCAAATTAAATATTACAAAATATTACATATATTATGTATTTCTAAAATACTTAATAATTATTTGTAATATTCAATAGATTCATAAAAATTAAAACGTTGATTAAATAACACATTTTTAAAAACTATTTGACTTGTTGCAATAATAATAATAATTATGATAATAAAGTTTATTTACAGAGCTCTTATCATTATTGGAAAAACCGAAGATAAAAAATTAGTGAAAAATTTAAGTGATGATAATAAAATTTGATAAAAATAAAATTGCTGAAATATTAATTATTTTCATAAAATGCCTCCAAATTTTTTACAAAGACACATTGTAATTGGTTTCATTAAAAATACTGTTCTTTTTTTTTTCCTCTAGGTGGAGGACCATCAATGGGTGGAGCCAGTGGGCAGCTGGTTGTCACGGCAACCCACCCATTCACAGGGCAGCAGCCTGGCGACCTGAGCTTTGTCCCCGGTGACCGAATCACCGTCATCACTAAGAGTGAGTCCCAGTACGACTGGTGGGAGGGAAAACTGGATGATGGGCGGATCGGGATCTTCCCCGCCAACTTTGTTACATACTGATGCTGCCCCCTGGTGGTCGGTGGAGGGACTGCAGCTGAAGGACAGCCTACGGGAAGCAGCAGGGGTCAATATCAATAATGAAATATTTTGGGGTTTTGTACTGTGTTTCAAAACATGACATTTAAGATGTAATCTCCCTTTGCTCTGGGATGCTTCAACATTTGTTTTCTGATGTTTTTTAGACAAAACCATCAATCGATTTATTGAGAAAATAATCAGCAGATTAGTTGATAATGAAAACAATCAGTTGCAGCAGTAATTACGGCTTTGTAATTTCTAAATAATTTCCTAGAAAGTTTTCTACATGATTTAGTACAAACTTTATACAAAAAATAGGTATTTTCTTGTTACAACAGCTTTAATTAAATTGAATTTATTAATGGAAATGTACTAATTTTTTATTAATTTTTATCAACTTTTTGAGAAATATTCAGAAATAACAGACCTTTAAAATAAACCGTGAGCACATTTAGTTTAGAGCTTTTGTAGCTTTAAACAGAAAGCTGTAGCAAGGTTTCAAATTTCCAAACCCTGGCTTCAGCACTGGGAAGGTATCATAATCCAACGGTTAAATTAATAAATAGAGAAAATTAAATAATTATAATGTCTGAAAGAGCCAAATGAAATTAAAACTTCTCAGTGCTGACTTCAGGGAACTTTGGAGTGTTGGAAATCTCCACTAACTGATGTCTCAGCACTTGTTCAGCTGCTGTAGATGCTTGTTTGTTTGTTTGTTTGTTTGTTTGTTTGTTTGTGTGTTTATTTAGAGGTGGGGTAACTACAAAATTGTACTAGAAATATCTTCTTAAGCACCATTTTGCTGTCCTTCACCTTCAGAATAAAACTGAGAAAAACAAAAAGACAAAAAGTTCTTTAACATTTAGTACCAAAATAAAATTGTACTTTTCATTCTCACGAAGATACTTCAAAATAAAAGCACTTTTCAAACCAGATGAATGTTAACTTGAATTTTAGCATTAAACTTTAAGATATAGACTTTCTTATTCACTGTGTGTTCAGTATGTAAAGCTTCATTTCTGGGATCTGTTACTGTCTCCACCTTTAAAATGTCTCCACAGCAGTAAAAAGGATGTGGTTGGGGTTAAATATTTTTTGAAACTTATCTCTGTTTAAAGTTTATATATAATAATGTATTTTTTTTTTTAAAGACAACTGTAGGATTATTCTGTCAGTTTAGTATGATTCACATAATCGTGGTGTTTTTGGGATTGTTTTTACATATCAGATTCTGTATGAAGATCATAAATAAATCTACATAAAACTATTGCTGGCATTTATGCATATTTTGTTCATTTTTGTCAAAGAAACGCATCGTAAAAATTTACCTTAAAGATATTAATAGATGTAAGGAAAATAATCTCGGATACAGTTGTACCAGTCTAAATAATAATGTTGTTTAATCTGTTTTAAAATGATTCACAAATTGCATTATTTAAAAAATAAAGTTACGTTTTCTTTCCGCCAAAGGTGTCAGCCATCTTTGAATTTATAATACAAGAGATTATATTACGTCATCTGAACGGCGCTACGTCTTCGGTGTGTACAGGAAGCTACAGCTAGCCGCTAGCTCGTTAGCATGCTAACTTCAGTCGAAGAAAAGCCGCGATAGAGACAAGAGTGAACATTGACATTACTTTCCACCTCCGGAGACAGCTGTTGGCGGGTAAAGGAATGAAGTTTGACGCTGAATTAGCAACGTTTCTTCTAGACTGGTGAGAAAACGGCTGCTAATGCTAACATTAGCTATGCAGAAATTAGCAAAATGTACAAATAGTTCGTTTAAACATGATAAAACTATCTTCGGGTACGTTGTAAAGATAAATATATCTGTTAAATGTCCATTAACCACATAAAACTGTGTAAAATGTCCTGCATCAGTGGTTTAACATCTTTTAATCAGATTTATCTTCAGACTGATGAGAAAATCATTTTCTAATCTCGTTTCAACTCTTTACAGGTGTGTTAGCCACTTAAATGTGTTAGATTTTTACTAGATTCAACCATTTCCTTGTTTATCCTACAGGAAAATAATTGAATTAAATCAAAAATGATATTCACGGCTTTTGTGTGTATGTGTTTCTGGTGATTTAATGCCTGTAATTTGTAAATAATTAAAATAATGTTTATTGTCTTGAACAAACCAGTTCAAATGTAGAACAAAGATGAAAGAACACTTTTAGTCATCCCCTGTCCCATTTCTTTGTGGTCGTTTCGTGTCTCTTCAGGCTGGTTCAGTGGTCCATCCATGAGTTTACAGACATTTTCTTTTACCCCAATGCCACTACTTTTGTGGTTACTGCTCTCTGCCAGTAGATGGCAGAGTAATGCATTGTTAAAAGTGGTGCAGTCAGGTGCCACTGAAGGGGTCCGTTCCCCTGCATAATGAATACCTTTACTTTTGATGTATCAAGTACAGTTTGATGATACTTTTACTTCAGTAGTGCACTCAGTACTTAAAGACTGGAAACAGAGGGAACCAGCTGATCTGGCTCCGTCCAAATCGAACTAAATCCACCCACCAACCCCTCTAAAGCTCATTATTAACATCCCCTTTAACCCTGTAACTGCTAGGACAGTATTATACATGCTGTTTTCACCGCTGACTCTTAACCTCTGCTCTGATAAATGATGAAGAGGACGAAAACTGCATTTCAGCTCAGTTTATTTCCACAGTGATGAAAACAGAACAAAGTGATAACAAAAATACAACATAAGAATAAAACACGTGACTTCTTTCAAGTCTTAAAAATCCTCCAGCATCATCTGAAGGGGAAAATAAATCTGACATCTCATATGCAACATGTTTATGCTGTGTGAAGTATAAACGTGGCTTCACCTTCTTCTCTCCAACAAAACATAAACACAAACACTTTGATGCTCCCTCTGTATTTTTGGTCTTTAATTTAAACCAGAACTAAATACAAACAAAAATTTTATTTGATCATTACAGTCAAAACAAACTAAGACTCAGACTGTGTGTGTGCATATCAGTCCTGTGTGTGTGTTCGGTGTGTGTGTGTCGTCTTTCTCAGCAGGGAGGATCTCTGTTTTCCTGGTTTGGCTGCTCACCAGCTTCCTGGAAACACACACATAAATCAATGTAATGATTCACTTTGCAGCTGTTAATGTGTGTATGTGATGTAATAATTTTCTTTAGTTTCTTTTTTCTCTAGTTGATCTTTAGGTGGTCTATAAATATGTGACCTTCTGGTTTAAGGTGTTAAAAAATGAATTTTAATTGTGAGGCTGCAACGTGACTGAAAATCTCTGGCAACAATAGCTGCAGCAGCTTCATCAGTCGCTCCACGTGCTGTGATTCTTGTATAATTATCTCAATATGTTAGCAGATTTTCAAAGCCCAAACTCAGAGAAAAGACTATTGATCTATGGGAGACACTGAAGAAAGAGAAGAGCGTTTTGGCTCAAATCTATCAATAACAACAGTAACATTTTGAGTTATGATGCAGCAACAAACTCCCTAAGAAAACACTGTCTTTTCTGAAAGTATTTTTTCCCAAAACTATCAATGTCATGGCTGAAAAGGTTGGAAGTTTTAAGAATAGTTCACTTACATCTGAATTGAAAAATAGAATAGAAAGAATATAAAAAAAAATACTTTTTCAGTGGAGCAAATATCATAAAAACATCTTTAAGAAAAAGAAAAAAGTTTTGTTCTTAAATCTAAGTTTTTGTGAATTTTGAACTCTCACAATGCATTACTTTTTGTCTTTAACACAAATTCAGCAGAAAAGGTAAGAAACAAAACCATAATGCATTGTATTTACATGTGACGTGTTGATATAAACATTTCTTACAGTCTACAGACATTAATGAGATACTGTGTGAAAGTATGAGCACTTTCCTCAGCTTGTCTCTACATGTTACACAAATATAGTTGGGTACTATTAATAAAATCTGTTGAATCACGTCCTACCCATTCACCCCCCCTTGTCACAAACTAAATAAACTTCTGTTACAGAGTCACAGACAGAGATTACAGAGAAAGAAAAAAAAACAAAACAATGTGAGAGTAAATGCTGTGAGTTTGACTCTGGAGGAACTTTGCAGCTGTTGGTTCATGGTCTGACTCTTTCTGAATGATTTCTTGTGATCATCATTCACTCAGATATTTACAAAGACGGATCCGATGCTTCAAGACGATGCGTAGTTTCAATATGGCTGAAAATGTGATATTTTTTCTGCTGAAATGTTTATACTTATTGACTATATGTGTGTTTCTCACCGTGTCCTCCAGAAGCCGTCCATGCTGGGTGGGCGGGGCCGAGGCTGCCTGTCACAGTCCTCCACCGAATCGGGAAGCGGCACGCCGCTGGTCTCCGGCAGCAACAGGCAAAGGCCACAGCCTACGATTGGTCCACTGCTGTACACGACCATGGCAGCAAATGAGATCGCTCCGTTTGGATTGGGGGGAACGAGAGTGTTGACCAGACAGCCGAGACGGAAACACAGGTTGACCAGGGAGACACACCGCTGTCTGGATCATAACGACTACTTTACACAGAACATGGTAAACCTGTTGAAACGTGTGTGTGGGGGGGTGTGTGTTGTTGTTTACCTGACCACCGTGGGGAACAGCTCGATGCTGTACAGTGTAGAGATGAAGATTGCAGCCAGGATGCAGAGTTTTCCCAGTAGAGCCAGACTCATCACCAGCACTGGCTCACCTGCACATACAGTCAGTATTACCTATCAATGCCCGATCAGTAATCAATAACATGTCATTTAGGAGCCTTCTTTTACTCCTTAGAGACTGTTCAGTCCAGGCCTAATTCACTTTTGAGAACTAATTAAAAAAACACACACCATGTAAGACATGAATAACCATTGATTATTTTCATTGCCAATTAACTTCTGATCATTTTTTAATTAATAGATTAATAATAAAGTATTCAGCTTATATTGACATTGATATTGAAAAGCACAGACACTTTTAAGTCACTGTTTTCTGACATAATAAAAACCAAATGATTAATCGATCGATAAAATAACTGGCAGGTCAGATGGCAGACAAACAGAAAAGTCGACTTCCAGATATTTGGACACGTTCCCTGAGAAATTGGGAGGTTGGTTAGTTTGGTTAGCTAGTTAGTTAGGTTTGGTTATTGGATTGGTTCGTCTCGTAACCGTTTCTCCTCACCGTGGTATCTGGACAGCAGTAACGACAAGAAGCAGGCAGCTCCGCTCAGGAACAGAGCGAGCATGCTGATTGGTCGTCGCCCCAGACGAACCAGTGGGACGAGCAGGCAGGGAGCTTCTGATAGGCCGGAGAAGAACTGTGCGGAGTAGACGCCGACGCCGAACGAGCCGATGTTCATACAGATGCCAAAGTATGTTAACGCTGATGCTGTGCTGCAGGACAAACACAGGTGAATACAGCTCATCACGTATATCTACTCTAATCTTGTCTTCTCCTGCACCTTTTTTATCTTCACCACACCTTTATTTTATAAGTCTCATATTTTCTTATAAGTTTCATAGAAATTAAGAAAATTTAGCTGTAAATTCTTATGAAGGTTCCTGGAGATGACTGTAAAATTTACAGGGCTGCACGATATGCACCTACTAATTTATAATATGTCAAATAGTTGTGACGAAGGTCTAGAGAGGATGATCAATAAATCGTGAGCGGTGTGCTAAAACATGCAAGAGCACCAGACTGACAGAACATACTGTGGCTGTAAGAGGTTTAGTGTTTGTTAATAATGTGTAACTGCACGTGTACACATTCACCACAGTCTGGGTGAGTATGTACAGGACACAACAAAAGGTTCGGCTGTAACTCTGAAGAAACCACCACAGTTTCTCTTTGCTGTACTTTTTATCAATGTGCTGTGACAATGTCTTGGACCTGTGAGGGCTGAGGGGGAGTCCAACTAATCAATATGTGATATGAGGGAGAATCATTCATCCGTTACATCAGTCTGCACTCGTCCACCTATCAGTCCATCTTCTTCTTGTTGCTTTCATCAGTTAAGTTACAACACAACTTGAAGGAGGATCAAAGGTCCCCTGATGATGTGATATAAGACTCTAATGTATATGTGTGTGTTTGCTGTGTAAGACTGTCACCTTTGACCTCTGACCGTTGTAAGTAAGTGTCCAAACACAAACTTTTCTCTTTGGTTCAACAGGTTTTATATAATCGTGCTCTGGTTTTAATTTATATTCAGTAACTATTATATTCTCCAATTATTACAACTTTAATTTACTATAATTAATAAAATAGTTTTTGATGTTTTTTGCTCTAATACTGTTATAAAATGTAAAGAAACATTTGTGTTATTACTTGTATTCAATTTATTTTGTTTCTCCACACACAAGCCTGTGTGTTACCTCAGGTAGCTCATGATAAACAGTCGCAGCAGGACGGTCGGATGTCTCAAGTGAATGATGTCACTGGGGGCGTGGCCTCCAGGCGGTTCTTCCTTCTGAACATCGGTGGATTTCTGCAGGTCAGACCAGGTGGAGTCCAACAGCTGCACACACACAAACACAGCGAACTTACTGACACACGCATCAGTAGTCAGATAATTCCATTAACAAATCACTGAGCAGATACCTTTACATTTACTCATTTACAGACACTTTATCCAAAGAGACTCACAGTGAGGGACATCACCAAAGCTTCAGTGCTGTAGGAGACCTTGGTGTAAATCCTAAGTACTACATCTATTTAATAAGATATTAATATATTTTTGCCATTTTATGTTTTCTCTGCTTGTGTCTTGCTCAGACACAAGTTCTTTAATTCTTGAATTTCTCGAGGCTGGTTTTATGAACATCTGGAGGATGTGGACAGTGAGATGTAGTTCCACGGACAAGAATGGAGATCAATGGAGTCAGATCTATCAGACTTTCAACCACACACAATACCTGTTAGCAGGAGACATTCACTGTTGGTTTGTGTCTTTTCATGGGATTTGATGACAGTAGGACAAATATAATGTGTTACATTTTAACTGAAATTGAGTGTTTGTGTGTATACCAGGTCCAGACACTGTTTATCTGCAGGGCTGTTGCTACGGTAACGGTCCAAAACATCCATCCTCCTCCTTAACAACAACCAGCGAGGAGACTCTGGGATCGAACTTGACAAACAGACAGAAATACTCCTGTAAACCAGTTCTAACGCTTTCCAAATGCTACATAAGCCAGACAGGTGGACAGACGTGTGCACCTACAGGAACAGCGGCAGACAGACCAGCTGTGGCAGAGCCAGCGACAGGTGCAGGTGTCTCCAGGTGGGGCTGAGCCAGGCCAGAGGAGCTCCAGCCATCGTCCCCAGACTGAAACAGAACGGCAGGAAGGCCGGCGGCCAGAGCCGAGCGGACGGCTGAGTCCACTCCACTGCTGCAACGCAAACACAAACAGGTTTGTTTTAATTGTTGAAGACGGTGCTGAAGCCTTAAAGGGTCAATTCACCCAAACTCTCCACTCATGGAAACCAAAACCACCTGCATGGACAGAAACCATGAGCGGTAAAACAGGCAAATAATGATATCAATATGTGAGAGTTAGACTATATCTTTATCAGATTTGTTTATCCATTCAATGTTTTTGATACGGATTCTTTAAATTTGATAATTAAGACATTTTTACAACTGAATATCTTTGGTTAACGCACTGCTGGTCAGATAAAGGAACAAACCTATGAATTCATCCCCGTTAGAAGAAAGAAGATTTTTCACTATTTTCTGACATTTCAGACAAAGCAATTAATGGAGAAAATAATCAGCAGATTAATCGATAGTGAAAGTAATCATTAGTTGCTGCCCTACAATTATTTAATTATTAATGTCTTGTTGCTTATCCTCCAACACTCCAATGACATATTATCTGTGTTTACACCAAACTGTAACATCAGCAGTGTTGGGAAATATGTTTTTGCAGTGAGTGGGAAATCATCATTAAAGCTTTCAATACCTCTAATGAGGAAAACTCTGACCTGCTTTATCCTGTGAAGTGTATACACACTTTTCTGAAGAAATACAAAGTCAACACATTTTTCCCACTAGGTGGAGTAAAATATCTCAACGACTACAACTCGTATTGCCACGATCTGAATAAATCAGCCGATGGAAAGAGACTGAACTTGGATCCACAATGATATCGGAAACTGCAATACAGAGTCAGACAAGTAAAATAAAGGGATTTCACTCGTCTTTTGACATTCCTGCTCCTGAGAGGAAGAAGCCTTCAGATTTGAATGTCTCCTCTCCTCTTGCTCCACTCTCAAGGCAAACTTTAAATTCCAGCTCCTCTGCTGGTAAGACTCTAAAAATAGATAAATGTTCGGGATGTTGTCCTTTCCTTTAATGTTGTAAGGTCTAATGAACCTGCTGCCTCTGAGAGCCTTTCAGTCCTCTCACAAATCTCAAACCAGATCTCAGCGGTGGTCAGACGTCAGAGCTGCAGGAAGCCATCTTGCTTCATTACCACTCAGACGGGTCAGCATGACCTTATCTGGGACACGTGCTCTTTATCAGCCATGTGTGTGAATGTATCCCACCGTGGTCCAATAAAACTCACCAGACAACCGGTCAACCACAACTCACTGAGGCCAGTTTGGGTCTTTCATAAAAAACAGCCTTTAATCAAAGAAGTTACAGTAAATACCACACTTCCCTCTGAAGGAATGAAGGAAAAACAAGTGGAAAGTTCAGAAATTAGGGAATAAAAATGGAATTGAAGTAGAATTTCCTTCAAGTGCATCTTTCATTTTAAATGTAGTTTTCAGTCTTTTGTGTTGTGTATGTGTTGTTGTTACCTAGGCTGAAGGAGCAGATGTTGATGCAGCAGCAGCAAACGCCTGTCAGGCAGCGAACAGCGAGGAAGAGGAGCGGCTGAGGAAGCACGGCGGGCACGAGGCCACACAAAGCGTGCACGCACACACACACCAGCAGCACCGGACGCTTCCCATACCTGCGCACACAATACAGAAGCTTATTGACAAGGTATTTGTTTATTATTGTAACAATAAATGACAACTGTCTGATGTTGGTTATCATGTTGGGTATTACAGTATGTGTTATATACCGGTCAGAGATTGCTCCTCCAATCAGAGATCCCAGCAGCAGACCAACCATGAAGAGAGTCTGACCATAGGACAACCAGTCTGTCCAACCACACACTGACTGACACACACACACACACACACACACACACACACACACACACACACACACACACAAAAATTAATTATTGAAGACAGACTGTTTACCACCCCCCCACTCCCCCCCCCCAAAAAATGGTTCGGTCCACTGTGCCCTGGGGCAAAAACATGTTCTAGGGTCCCTACAGACCACACCACCCACCCTCTGTGCAGTGTGTACTCCCAGTGACCTCCAAGTGTCTGCAGAGTGCAGATAAACAGTTTAATTTTGTCCTGTCCCAGTTTTCTGGGTGTAATTTAATTTGTGTTAATTTGAAAAATATCTTCACTTGGGATACATGCACCATACGCATGTGAGCACAATCTCAAGTAAAGCAATTAAAATCTTAAAAACAGGATTTTGACACATGGCCCACTTTAATTGAAATTGTACCTTTATAGTGCAAATCAGTAAAATACATAACACATACAATTAAATTAATTCACAAAACCAATCGACAGACAAAGCTTTTGAGACTTCTCTGGGCTGAGGAAAGTTTCCCACTTTGGCCAATTTGTAATTCAGCCCAAGTAAACAAATACAAATAATACACATATTTACATGTTGTATCTTATAGAAATGGGAAAATTAGACTAGTAACACAGCATTTCAAACATCCTGTCCTCATAGTAGCGTTGCTGGGTTTACTTTACCAGGGTTGCATCTGGTAATTATTTTCCATATAGAACAATCTGATGATTATTTCCTCAGTTAATCAATTCAGTGTTATGAAATGTCAAAAAAGTGAAAAATGTCATTTGTAAGGTCCAAGGTTGTTTAAATGAGTATTTTTTTTTCATTTTTAATTTTAGCTAGGCGAGCGGTTTCCACTGCTCCCAGTCCTTGTGCTAAGCTAGGCTAAACCGAGCTAGGTATTTGGATGCACAAACATGAAACTCATATCTTCTTTGACTCTGGGTAAGATGGCTAACAAAGTTTTCATAAAAATATTTATCTTTTCCTTTAATCTTTGACAGAAGCCTTTCATTAACAGCTCCAGGTTGCACATTAACACTGTTCATCTGTGGAGTTATGTTGTTTTTGACTCTAAATATATTTATAGATTCGACTGTTTAAGAATATGTTTAAGATATTCATAGTGTGTGAACCGTTAAATGGCAGTTTAATATAACGTACAGGGACATCATAAAAGCCGTTGGAAGTAATCACCACTCACGTCTCGGTTCCCGCTCTCGGTGCTCCAATCGGCTTCGCCCTCCGAGCCTTCCCCGGGCTGTGATTGGTTGCTCTCCGCGGCAGACGGCAACATTCCACGCGACGTGTCCGAGTCGGTGCCGTTGTCACGGCGACAGGTGGCGGTGATGGCGGCCGTGAATATGTCGAGGAAGAAGAGAAAAGAGGTGAAGACGAAGACGAGAGAGAGACGCCAGTAGACGGAGAACTGCAGCGGAGACATCACCTCTCTCAGCTCGAGGACAAGTTTGAAGTTTGTCGTCCTCAGGTTTTGTGTTTTAAGAGACGAAAAAACGAACTTTTCAGGAGCTCCCCATCTCGTTTCTGTGTTTCTCTGAGCTGTGGACACTTACTCTGGTTGAACAGCTGCTGCTGTCACCGGGATACTTGTTGACCTGCCAGACACAGACAGAGACACACAACCGCAGAGGGTTCAAATTTACTGTGAACTTTCATCTACAAGTTGTCTCCCCGCCCTTTTCTCCTCATAAGGAGAGGAAGGAGTGGAAGTATTTTTAAGTACAGCGACACAGCGACACCACGTGGCCATGTAATGCGTTACATCGTTATCAATAAAGTTAAAAATAACCGTTTGGGGCAAGTCGAAGAGAAAGTAGAAAAGGAGGAGGAGGAAAGGAAGGACAGGAAAACAAAAATAATGGAGGGAGTATGGAAATGTAGGAAAGGAGGGAGGGAAGGAAATTGTGAATTAAAGAGAAGAAAAAAAACTAGATAGGACAGTAGGAAGGATAAAATAGGAAAGAAGGAGGTATAAAGGAGAAGGTATTTAAGAATAAGAGCAAGGGGTCTGTAATGAAAGAGGGAGGTAGGTTAAAAGGATGTAGTAAATGAGAGAAATTAAAGGCTAGAAGAAGTAGGGAAGCAAAGAAGGAAATAAGCAAACAAGGAGGTAAGTCATGAAATTAAGGGTCAAGTAGAAGAAGAGGATAGAAGAGAAAGGCAAGAAGGAGGTAGTGAAGGAAAGGAGGAGAAACAAGGGTATGGAGGAAAAGGAGAACAGTAACGAATGAGGTGGTGAAGAAAAGTGGGATTACGGAAGGAAAGGAGGAAGTAAGAAAGGAAAAGATTATGATTAGAGAACAACAGCATTTGAATCACCACAAATTTATAGTTTATAGTTTGAGAAATTTATTTGCTAAAATCTAGTAAGTGTTTCAATATTGTCGTTTCCACATTTTCGTAATAAGAGTTTTCAGCATTCCTCTGAAGCAGTTAGGTAAAAAATAATTAAGAAGACAGGATTTTAAGTAGTACACAATATGTGTTGTATTTGTTTATTAAAAACATATAATATAAAATTGGCATTTCAGACACAAAATGATAGTATACATCACAAAAAGTCAGATTATGAATACATAATACAAACTCAAGGTAAACACATCTGTTTTAGAATTACTCAGTAAACAGTATAAAGTATAAAAAGACATTTTCTAATGGATAAATGAAGGACTATTTGGGTCATATGTGTTTGTGGTCACATTTGAATAGTAAAGAATTAAAAATTACATTTTAAAATTTAAATTAATTGCAAAATTCTACATATTCTTTCATCATTGATTAAAAAAACAAATTCCTTCATCCTTATAAACAACAGTTAAGACTTTTTAAATTTCTATTAAAAGTGTCAATTTAACCAGTGAAATAATAAAACCCAATTCATTTTTTCTTCTCATCACAAGCATGGACCAGTCACAGGACCATCATGCTTTGCTGCTAGCTGTTCGGTTAACCTCCGTCACCACTGTGGCCATGGCTGAGAGAGGCGTGGAGTACGTGGACGCCATGCTCTGTAACCCCGCCATCAGACACCGCCAGCTGAATCGCACCGCCTTCCCGATGTTCTGCAAAGCAAAGAGAAAGAAAATCCCAGTAAGAGGTTTTTTTCTTTTATTCATTTTATAGGAGATATACTCCAAATACATAACACAGCCATAGAAGCTAATTTAGGCTAACTGTTGCTGTGACAACAAGGTTAGCACTGAAGCAAACCACCTGGTTAAAGGGTTATTTAATGCTCCATTAATGTTCTGTGCAGCTCAAACATGTTTAAAAAATCTGCTGCAGTACAATTCATCTTGTACTATGCAGAACTGTTCTCTCTTTATCATCGGTATGATCACGCTGAAGTGATCTCTGCTCCAGTGTGTCGGGTCAAAGGTCAAACTCACGCTGTTGAGTCAATGTTTAATGTTAGAGTAATTGAACCGACTCAAACGTGCCTTTAACTGAAACCTCCGGATAAATACTGTTGTAATATCGGGAAACAGGGTGAAAATTTAACACTTAACGCAACTTTATTTCTTTGCACTTTATATTTTTGCTTTGTACACATGAGTCCATGTATGTTTATATCTATTTGTGTGTCTTCTTTTATCCTATTATTTACATACTGTATAGAAATGTGCATGGTGCACTTGATTTAACCAAACTCAGGTGTTGATGCAGGTTTTGACATTTGTTTATTTTATTATTAATGTTATTAGAAGTTCTGGTCATAACAAGGTGATTAATTAGCATTACTTATCTCTTATGTACTAATTAAAATATACTCAAATTACAAGTAAATATAGCATAGTGTAATATTACTGTACTATATTGTACTGTAGTGTGTATATTTTTATTATAATATCTAGATAAACTGCTTTAATATGTTTTTTACATTTAGTTTTATTCATTTATTAATAAGTGAAATCTAGTGTTTAACTTTGCGTGAAGCACCAAACAAAGAAAATGAACAAAATGATGACACTGCCGAGGACTTTACCCACACCTGTTCTTACCTTCCTGTACTTCTTATACTTCTTCTTCTTCTTCCTCTTCTTCTCCTCCTTCCTCTTCCTCCTCTCCTCCGGCATCTCCTCTCTCTCCTCCTCCACCTCCTCAATCAGAGGTTCGTATTTATCCGGTAGGACGGAGAAATAAACTTCTTTGGAGGTTTTCTGTTTCTTCCCCGCCGGAGGAGCAGCTTCCTCCTCTTTCTCCTGAGCTCCCATCCCTCGTTACTCCTCGTCCGTCACTGTGGGTTTCTTTTTCCTCTCTGACCTCCTTGTTTACGGGCAGGAGGACCTTTGGAGCGAGGAGGAGTCAAACTTTATTAGTCGCCTGAAGCTGATTTCAGACACAGGAAACTCTGTGAGCTTTGACATAAAACACACTACAGGCAGGATTAGAGGAAGAATGTGGAGATTTGTTTGGGTTCTGTTGCCTGGTTGAAGTTTTTAAAGATTTTACCCTAAAGTTTTACTCAACTTAACTTCTGCCAAACAGCAGAAGTTCATGCAGCAGCTGGTGTTTTTTGATTCTCTGCTGTTTGTTTTACAGAATAAACACTGAAACTTCACATTGAGATACTGAGTCAACATCAAAAACTAGAAAAACATGTCATGTAGAAAAAGTGTAGGATTGCTGGGAGCTATTTCTCAAAACTGTCAATAACTGAAAACATTTTGACTTTTAATGTTTTTAATCATAAAACGCTGAGTCATAAAATATGAGAGTGAAACACAAATACAGAAAACAGGGAAAAATCAATGTGTATTTGAGTGTTTTAAAGGAAAAGCTCAACATTTATTCACATTTCGTTCTGAAAGTCAGAATTTAAGGTCATGTCGTTCTCAGTTTCTTACACAGCTGGGGTCAGGACATGGTTAG